>NW_026867724.1:0-34085 GCF_020745735.1 Hemiscyllium ocellatum | reverse complement strand
TGAGAGTGAGAGGGAGCGAGAGTGAGAGTGAGAGGGAGTGAGAGTGAGAGGGAGCGAGAATGAGAGTGCGAGAATGAGAGAGTGCGAGAATGAGAGAGTGTGAGAATGAGAGAGTGTGAGAATGAGAGAGTGTGAGATAGAGTCAGATGGAGAGGGAGAAGGAGAGGGAGAAGGAGAGGGAGTGAGAAGGAGAGGGAGAGAGGAGAGGGAGTGAGAATGAGAGGGAGTCAGAAAGAGAGAGTGAGAAAGAGTGAGAGTGAGAGTGAGAGAAAGAGAGTGAGTGAGAGTGAGAGAGAGTGAGCGAGCGTGACCGTGAGCGAGCGTGAGAGTGAGCGAGCGCGAGAGTGAGCGAGAGAAAGTGTGAACGTGAGAAAGAGTGAGAGTGAGTGAGAGTGAGTGAGAGTGAGAGAGAATGAGAGTGACAATGAGAGAGACAGAGAGACAGTGACAGAGAGTGAGAAAGAGTGAGAGTGAGAAAGAATGAGTGAAAAAGAGTGAGAGTGAGAGTGAGAGTGAGTAAGACTAAGAGTGAGAATGAGTGAGAGCGAGAGTGAGAGTTACTGATAGAGATATTGAGAGAGAGAGATAGAGAGAGAGATAGAGAGATAGTGTGAGAGAAAGTGAGAATGAGAGAGTGAGAATGAGCGAAAGTGAGAGAAAGTGAGAATGAGAGAAAGTGAGAATGAGAGAAAGTGAGAGGGAAAGTTAGAGAGAGAGTGAGAGTGAGAAAGAGTGAGAGTGAGAGAGTGAGAAAGAGAGAGAGTGAGAAAGAGAGTGAGAAAGAGAGAGAGTGTGTGAATGGGAGAGGGTGAGAATGAGTGAGAGAGAATGAATGAGAGTGAGAATGAGTGAGAATGAGAATGAGTGTGACTGAGAAAGTGAGAGAAAGTGAGAATGAGTGAGAGTAAGAGAGTGAGAGAGTGAGAATGAGAGACAGTGAGAGAGTGAGAATGAGAGTGAAAGTGAGAGAGAGTGAGAGAGGGAGTGAGAATGAGAGGGAGTGAGAGTGAATGAGAGAGTGAGAGAGTGAGAGAGAGGGAGAGAGAGAGAGAAAGTGAGAGTGAGTGTGAGTGCGTGTGAGTGAGTGTGAGTGAGAGAGAGTGAGAATGAGTCTGAGTGAGAATGAAATAGTGAGAATGAGTGACTGACAATGAGAGAGTGAGATTGAGAATGAGAGAGAGCGAGAATGAGAGAGTGCGAGAGCGAGAGAGTGCGAGAGCGAGAATGAGCGAGAGCGAGAATGAGTGAGAGTGAGAATGACAGAGAGCGTGAGAATGAGGGAGAGTGAGAATGAGAGTGAGTGAGAATGAGTGAGAGAGAGAGTGAGAGAGAGCGAGAATGAGAGTGAGACTGAGCGAGAGTGAGACTGAGCGAGAGTGAGACTGAGCGAGAGTGAGACTGAGCGAGAGTGAGACTGTGCGAGAGAAAGAGAGAGTGAGAATGAGAGTGAGAATGAGAGAGAGTGAGAGAGAGGGAATGAGAGAGAGAGAGAAAGAGAGAGTGAGAAAGAGAGAGAGAATGAGTGAGAAAGTGTGAGAAAGAGAGAGTGAGAATGAGAGAGAGAATGAGTGATGAGAATGAGTGAGAGAGTGTGAGAATGAGTGAGTGAGAGTGATTGAGAGTGAGTGGGAGGGAGAATGAGTGTGTGATAATGAGTGAGAGTGGGAATGAGAGAGTGAGAATGACAGAGTGAGATTGAGAGAGAGAATGAGATTGAGAATGATTGAGTGAGAATGAGTCAGACAGAGAATGAGTCACAGTGAGAATGAGTGAGAATGAGAATGCGTGAGAGAGAGTGAGAGAGTGGGAATGAGTGACAATGAGAGAGTGAGAGAGTGAGAATGAGTGAGAGTGAGAATGAGTGAGTGAGAATCTGAGAGTGAGAAGAGAGTGAGAATGAGAGAGTGAGAATGAGAGAGTGAGAACGAGAGATTGAGAACGAGAGATTGAGAGAATGAGAGAATGAGAATCAGAGAGTGAGAGTGAGAGTGAGAATGAGTGAGAGTGAGAGAGAGTGAGAGAGAGTGAGAGAGAGTGAGAGATAGAGAGTGAGAGTGAGAATCAGAGAAAGTGAGAATGAGAGAAGGTGAGAATGAGTGAGAGGTGAGAATGAATGAGAGTGAGAGTGAAAGTGAGTGAGTGAGAGTTTGAGAGAGAGTTTGAGAGAGTGAGAATGAGTGAGAGTGAGAGTATGAGTGAGAATGAGTGAGAGTGAGCGGGAGAGAGAGTGAGCAGGAGAGAGAGTGAGCGGGAGAGAGAGTGAGTGGGAGAGAGAAGGGGAGGGAGTGAGAAGGGGAGGGAGTGAGAACGGGAGGGAGTGAGAACGAGAGTGAGAATGATAGTGAGAATGAGCGAGAGTGCGAGAGAGAGAGAGTGAGAGTGAGAGCAAGAGCAAGCGAGAGCGAGAGCGAGAGAGAGTGAGAATGAGTGAGAGTGAGAATGATAGTGAGAATGAGCGAGAGTGCGAGAGAGAGCGAGAGCGAGAGCGAGCGAGAGAGAGACTGAGAGCGAGCGAGAGCGAGAGAGAGTGAGAGAAAGCGAGAGAAAGCGAGAGTGGGAGTGAGAGAGAGCGAGAGCGAGAGCACGAATAAGAGAGAGTGAGAAGGAGAGAGAGTGAGAAGGAGAGAGGGTGAGAATTAGTGAGAGTGAGTGTGAATGAGTGAGAGTGAGAGAGAATGAGAGAGAGTGAGAATGAGAGAAAGTGAGAATGGGAGAGAGAGAGTGAGAGAGAGTGAGAATGAGAGAGAGTGAGAATGAGTGACTGAGAATGAGAGTTTGAGAGAGAGTGAATGTGGGAATGAGTGAGTGAGAGTGTGAATGAGTGAGAGTGAGAATGAGATTGAGAATGGGAGAGAGTGAGAATGGGAGAGAGTGAGAATGAGTGGGTGAGAATGAGAGTTTGAGAGAGAGTTTGATAGAGAGTGAATGTGGGAATGAGTGAGTGAGAGTGTGAATGAGTGAGAATGAGAGAGAGTGAGAATGGGAGAGAGAGTGAGAGAGAGTGAGAATGAGAGAGAGTGAGAATGAAAGAGAGTGAGAATGAGTGACTGAGGATCAGAGTTTGAGAGAGAGTGAATGTGGGAATGAGTGAGTGAGAGTGAGAATGAGAGTGAGAATGGGAGAGAGTGAGAATGGGAGAGAGTGAGAATGAGTGAGTGAGAATGAGAGTTTGAGAGAGAGCTTGATAGAGAGTGAATGTGGGAATGAGTGAGTGAGAGTGTGAATGAGTGAGAGTGAGAGAGAATGAGAGAGAGTGAGAATGAGAAAGAGTGAGAATGGGAGAGAGTGAGAATGGGAGAGAGAGTGAGAGAGAGTGAGAATGAGAGAGAGTGAGATTGAGTGACTGAGAATGAGAGTTTGAGAGAGAGTGAATGTGGGAATGAGTGAGAGTGTGAATGAGTGAGTGAGAATGAGAGTGAGAATGGGAGAGAGTGAGAATGAGTGAGTGAGAATGAGAGTTTGAGAGAGAGCTTGATAGAGAGTGAATGTGGGAATGAGTGAGTGAGAGTGTGAATGAGTGAGAGTGAGAATGAGAGAGTGAGTGTGAGAATGAATGAGTGTGAGAATGAGAGAGAGTGAGAGAGAGTGAGAGAGAGTGAGAATGAGAGAGAGTGAGATTGAGTGAGAGTGAGAATGAGTGACTGAGAATGAGTGACTGAGAATGAGTGACTGAGAATGAGAGTTTGAGGGAGAGTTTGAGAGAGAGTGAATGTGGGAATGAGTCAGTGAGAGGGAGTGAGAGTGAGAGGGAGTGAGTGAGAGGCAGTGAGACTGAGCGAGAGTGAGAGGGAGCGACAGTGAGAGGGAGCGAGAGCGAGAGTGAGCGAGAGTGAGCGAGAGTGAGTGAGCGAGAGTGAGAGGGAGCGAGAGTGAGAGGGAGCGAGAGTGAGAGTGAGAGGGAGCGAGAGTGAGAGGGAGCGAGAATGAGAGGGAGCGAGAATGAGAGAGTGTGAGAATGAGAGAGTGTGAGATAGAGGGAGAAGGAGAGGGAGTGAGAAGGAGAGGGAGAAGGAGAGGGAGTGAGAAGGAGAGGGAGTGAGGAGAGGGAGTGAGAATGAGACGGAGTGAGAATGAGAGGGAGTGAGAAAGAGTGAGATTGAGAAAGAGTGAGAGTGAGAGTGAGAGAAAGAGAGTGAGTGAGAGTGAGAGAGAGTGAGCGAGCGTGACCGTGAGCGAGCGTGAGAGTGAGCGAGCGTGAGAGTGAGCGAGAGTAAGTGTGAACGTGAGAAAGAGTGAGAGTGAGAGAGAATGAGAGAGAATGAGAGTGACAATGTGAGAGACAGAGACAGTGACAGAGAGTGAGAAAGAGTGAGAGTGAGAGAGAGTGAGAGAGAAAGAGTGAGTGAAAACGAGTGAGAAAGAGTGAGAGTGAGAGAGTGAGAGAGAGTGAGAGTGAGTAAGACTAAGAGAGAGAATGAGTGAGAGTGAGAGTGAGAGTTACTGATAGAGATATTGAGAGAGAGAGATAGTGAGAGAGATAGTGAGAGAAAGTGAGTATGAGAGAGTGAGAATGAGCGAAAGTGAGATAAAGTGAGAATGAGAGAAAGTGAGAATGAGAGGAAGTGAGAGTGAGTGAGAGTGAGAAAGAGAGAGAGTGAGAGTGAGAGAAAGTGAGAATGAGAGAGAGTGAGAATGAGAGAAAGTGAGAGTGAGGGAAAGTTAGAGAGAGTGAGAGTGAGAGTGAGAAAGAGTGAGAGTGAGAGAGTGAGAAAGAGAGAGAGTGAGAAAGAGAGAGTGAGAAAGAGAGAGTGAGAAAGAGAGAGAGAAAGAGAGAGAGAGAAAGAGAGAGAGAAAGAGAGAGTGAGAATGAGAGTGTGAATGGGAGAGGGTGAGAATGAGTGAGAGTGAGAATGAGTGAGAATGAGAATAAGTGAGAGTGAGAAAGAGTGAGAGAAAGTGAGAGTGAGAGTCAGAGTGAGAGCGAGAGAGTGACACAGAGAGAGTGAGAATGAGAGACAGTGAGAGAGTGAGAATGAGAGTGAAAGTGAGAGAGAGAGTGAGAGAGGGAGTGAGAATGAGAGGGAGTGAGAGTGAATGAGAGAGTGAGAGAGAGTGAGAGAGAGTGACAGAGAGTGACAGAGAGTGACAGAGAGTGACAGAGAGTGGGAGAGAGAGGGAGAGAGAGAAAGCGAGAGAAAGTGAGAGTGAGTGAGTGTGAGTGCGTGTGAGTGAGAGAGAATGAGAGAATGAGAATGAGTCTGAGTGAGCATGAGTCTGAGTGAGAGTGAGAATGAAATAGTGAGAATGAGTGACAGCCAATGAGAGAGTGAGATTGAGAATGAGAGAGAGCGAGAGCGAGAGAGTGCGAGAGCGAGAATGAGCGAGAGCGAGAATGAGAGAGAGTGAGAATGACAGAGAGCATGAGAATGAGAGAGAGTGAGAATGAGTGAGAGAGAGTGAGAGAGAGCGAGAATGAGAGTGAGACTGAGCGAGAGTGAAACTGAGCAAGAGTGAGACTGAGCGAGAGTGAGACTGAGCGAGAGTGAGACTGAGCGAGAGAAAGAGAGAGTGAGAATGAGAGAGAGTGAGAATGAGTGAGAGTGAGAATGAGAGAGAGTGAGAATGAGAGAGAGTGAGAGAGAGGGAATGAGAGAGAGAGAAAGAGAGAGAGAAAGAGAGAAGGTGAGAAAGAGAGAGGGTGAGAAAGAGAGAGTGAGAAAGAGAGAGAGAATGAGTGAGAAAGTGTGAGAAAGAGAGAGTGAGAATGAGAGAGTGAGAATGAGAGAGAGAATGAGTGATGAGAATGAGTGAGAGTGAGTGAGAGAGTGTGAGAATGAGTGAGAGTGAGAGTGAGTGGGAGGGAGAATGAGTGTGTGATAATGAGTGAGAGTGGGAATGAGAGAGTGAGAATGACAGAGTGAGATTGAGAGAGAATGAGATTGAGAACGATTGAGTGAGAATGAGTCAGACAGAGAATGAGTCACAGTGAGAATGAGTGAGAATGAGAATGCGTGAGAGAGAGAGTGAGAGAGTGGGAATGAGTGACAATGAGAGAGTGAGAGAGTGAGAATGAGAGAGTGAGTGAGAATGAGAGAGAATGAGTGAGAAAGAGAGAGAGTGAGAAAGACAGCGAGTGAGAAAGAGAGCGTGAGAAAGAGAGAGTCAGAAAGAGTGAGAGAGAATGAGTGAGAGTGAAAATGAGTGAGAGTGAGAATGAGTGAGAGTGAGAGAGAGTGAGCGATTGAGAATGAGAGAGAGAATGACAGAGTGAGAATGAGAGAATGTGAGAATCTGACAGTGAGAATGAGCGAGAGTGAGAATGAGCGAGTGAGAATGAGTGAGAGAATGAGAGTGAGAATGACAGAGTGAGCATGAGAGTGAGAATGAGTGAGAGTGAGAATCTGAGAGTGAGAATGAGAATGAGTGAGAGTGAGAGTGAGAGTGAAAGAGAGTGAAAGAGAGTGAGAATGAGAGTGAGTATGAGAGAGAGTGAGTATGAGAGAGAGTGAGAATGACAGAGTGAGCGAGAGAGTGAGAATGAGAGAGTGAGAGAATCAGAGAGTGAGAATCAGAGTGAGAGTGATTGAGAATGGGAGAGAGTGAGAATGTGTCTGAGTGTGAATGAGAGCGCGAGTTTGAGAGTTTGAAAGAGAGTGAGAATGAGAGAGAGCGAGAATGATAGAGAGTAAGAGAGAGTGAGAGAGTTAGAATGAGTGAGAATGAGTGAGTGAGAAAGAGTGAGAGTGGGAATGAGAAGGAGTGGGAATGAGAAGGAGTGGGAATGAGAAGGAGTGGGAATGAGAAGGAGTAGGAATGAGAAGGAGTGGGAATGAGAGGGAGTGAGAACGAGAGTGAGAGAGTGAGAATGAGCGAGAGTGAGAATGAGCGAGAGTGAGAATGAGTGAGAGTGAGAATGTGAAGAGGTGAAAATGTGAAGAGGTGAGAATGTGAAGAGGTGAGAATGTGAGGAGGTGAGAATGTGAAGAGGTGAGAATGAGAGAGAGTGTTTAAAAGAGTGAGAGTGAGTGAGAGTGAGAAAGAGTGAGAGTGGGAATGAGAAGGAGTGGGAATGAGAAGGAGTGGGAATGAGAGGGAGTGAGAACTAGAGAGTGAGAACGAGAGTGAGAGAGTGAGAATGAGCGAGAGTGAGAATGAGCGAGAGTGAGAATGAGTGAGAGTGAGAATGTGAAGAGGTGAAAATGTGAAGAGGTGAGAATGTGAAGAGGTGAGAATGTGAGGAGGTGAGAATGTGAAGAGGTGAGAATGAGAGAGAGTGTTTAAAAAAGTGAGAGTGAGAATGAGTGAGAGTGAGAATGAGAGTGAGAATGAGAGAGAGTGAGAGTGAGTAAGAGAGTGAGAGAGTGAGAGAGAGAATGAGAGAGATTGAGAGAGAGTGAGAGAGAGAAAGAGACTGAGAGTGAGAGTGAGAATGAGAGAGAGTGCGTGAGAGAGAATGAGTGAGAATGACTGAGATTGAGAGAGTGAGAGAGAGTGAGAGTGAGTGAGAGAGGCTGCGAATGAGTGAGTAAGTGTGAGAGTGAGAATGAGAGAGAGTGAGAATGAGAGAGAGAATGAGAGAGAGTGAGAATGAGAAGGAGTGAGAATGAGAAGGAGTGGGAATGATAAGGAGTGAGAATGAGAGAGAGAATGAGAGAGAGTGAGAATGAGAAGGAGTGAGAATGAGAAGGAGTGGGAATGATAAGGAGTGAGAATGAGAGAGAGTGAGAAGGGGAGAGAGTGAGAATGGGAGAGAGTGAGAATGAGAGAGAGTGAGAATGAGAGAGAGTGAGAGAGATAGAGTGAGAGAGAGAATGAGTGAGAGAGAGTGAGAATGAGAGAAAGTGCAAAAGAGTGAGAGGGAGAGGGAGCGAGAGGGAGCGAGAGGGAGAATGAGCGATAGGGAGAATGAGCGACAGCGAGCGAGAATGAGCGAGTGTGAGCGAGTGTGAGAGTGAGCGAGAATGAGAGACAGTGAGAATGAGAGACAGTGATAGCCAGAGAATGAGAGAGAGTGAGTGTGAGAATGAGAGAGTGAGAGTGAGAGTGTGAATAAGGGAGACAGTGTGAATAAGGGAGAGAGTGTGAATATGGGAGAGAGTGAGAATGGGAGAGAGTGAGAATGGGAGAGAGTGAGAATGAGCGAGAGTGAGAATGAGCGAGACAATTAGAAAGTGAAAGCGAGAGAGAGTGAGACTGAGTGAGAGAGAGTGAGAGAGAGTGTGAGAGAGAGTGAGTGGCTGAGAATGAGTGAGTGAGAGAGAGTGAGAGAGAATGAGAGAGAGCGTTTGAGAGTGAGAACGAGAGAGAGTGAGAACGAGAGAGAGAATGAGAGTGAGAAGAGAGTGAGAATGAGTGAGAGAGAATGAGTGAGAGTGAGAATGAGTGAGTGAGAATGTGTGAGAGCGAGAATGTGTTAGAGTGAGAATGAGCGAGAGTGAGAATGAGCGAGAGAATTAGAAAGTGAAAGCGAGAGAGAGTGAGACTGAGTGAGAGAGAGAGTGAGAGAGAGTGTGAGAGAGAGTGAGTGGCTGAGAATGAGTGAGTGAGAGAGAGTGAGAGAGAATGAGAGAGAGAGTTTGAGAGTGAGAACGAGAGAGAGTGAGAACGAGAGAGAGTGAGAACGAGAGAGAGAATGAGAGTGAGAAGAGAGTGAGAATAAGAGAGTGAGAATGAGTGAGAGAGAATGAGTGAGAGTGAGAATGAGTGAGTGAGAATGTGTGAGAGTGAGAATGTGTGAGAGTGAGAATGTGTGAGAGTGAGAATGAGTGAGAGGTGGGAATGAGTGAGAGTGAGAGTGAGAGAGTTTGAGAGAGAGTGAGAATGAGTGAGAGTGAGAGTAAGTGAGAGTGTGAGTGAAAGTGAGCGGGAGAGAGAACGGGAGGGAGTGAGAACGGGAGGGAGTGAGAATGAGAGGGAGTGAGAACGGGAGGGAGTGAGAATGGGAGGGTGTGAGAACGGGGAGTGAGTGAGAACGAGAGAGAGTGAGAACTAGAGATAGTGAGAATGAGCGAGAGTGCGAGAGAGCGAGAGTGAGAATGAGCGAGAGGTGAGAATGAGAAGAGGTGAGAATGTGGAGAGGTGAGAATGAGAGAGAATGTTAAAAAAGTGAGAGTGTGAGTGAAAGAGAGAGTAAGAGAGTGTGAGAGAGTGAGAGAGAGTGAGAGTGAGTATGAGAGAGAGTGAGTATGAGAGAGAGTGAGAATGAGAAAGAGTGAGAATGACAGAGTGAGCAAGAGAGTGAGAATCTGAGAGTGAGAATGAGAGAGTGAGAATGAGAGAGAGAATGAGAGAGTGAGAATCAGAGAGTGAGAGTGATTGAGAATGGGAGAGAGTGAGAATGAGTTTGAGTGAGAATGAGAGCGTGAGTTTGAGAGTTTGAGAAAGAGTGAGAATGATAGAGAGTAAGAAAGAGTGAGAATGAGTGAGAATGAGTTAGTGAGAAAGAGTGAGAGTGAGAAAGAGTGGGAATGAGAAGGAGTGGGAATGAGAAGGAGTGAGAACTAGAGAGAGTGAGAACTAGAGAGAGTAAGAACGAGTGAGGGAGAGTGAGAATGAGCGAGAGTGAGAATGAGCGAGAGTGAGAATGAGCGAGAGTGAGAATGTGAAGAGGTGAGAATGTGAAGAGGTGAGAATGTGAAGAGGTGAGAATGTGAGAGAGTGTTAAAAAAAGTGAGAGTGTGAGTAAGTGAGAGAGTGAGAATGAGAGAGAGAGAATGAGAGAGAGTGAGAGTGAGAATGAGAGAGTGAGAGAGAGTAAGAGAGTGAGAGAGAGAGTGAGAGAGAGTGAGAGAGAGTGAGAGTGTGAGTGGGTGAGAGAGAGTGAGAGTGAGAATGAGAGAGAGTGAGCATGCGAGAGAGTGAGAATGAGCGAGAGTGAGAATCTGAGAGAGAGAATGAGTGAGAATGAGAGAGTGAGAATGAGAGAGTGAGAGAATGAGAGAGTTAGAATCAGAGAGTGAGAGTGATTGAGAATGGGAGAGAGTGAGAATGAGTCTGATTGAGAATGAGAGCGTGAGTTTGAGAGGGAGTTTGAAAGAGAGAGTGAGAATGAGAGAAAGTGAGAATGATAGAGAGTAAGAGAGAGAATGAGAGAGAGAGAGAAAGAGCCTGAGAGAGAGTGAGAGTGAGAATGAGAGAGAGTGCATGAGAGAGAGTGAGAGTGAGAATGACTGAGATGGAGAGAGTGAGAGTGAGAGAGAGTGAGAGAGGCTGCGAATGAGTGAGTAAGTGTGAGAGTGAGAATGAGAGAGAGTGAGAATGAGAGAGAGAATGAGAGAGAGTGAGAATGAGAAGGAGTGGGAATGATAAGGAGTGAGAAGGGGAGAGAGTGAAAAGGGGAGAGAGTGAGAAGGGGAGAGAGTGAAAATGGGAGAGAGTGAGAATGAGAGAGAGTGAGAGAGATAGAGTGAGAGAGAGAATGAGTGAGAGAGAGTGAGAATGAGAGAAAGTGCGAAAGAGTGAGAGCGAGAGTGAGCGAGAGCGAGAGGGACAGGGAGCGAGGGGGAGAGGGAGCGAGAGGGAGAATGAGTGAGAGCAAGCGAGAATGAGAGACAGTGAGAATGAGAGACAGTGAGAATGAGAGACAGTGAGAGCCAGAGAATGAGAGAGTGAGAGTGAGAATGAGAGAGTGAGAGTGTGAATAAGGGAGAGAGTGAGAATGGGAGAGAGTGAGAATGAGAGAGAGAGTGAGAATGAGCGAGAGTGAGAATGAGCGAGAGAATTAGGAAGTGAAAGCGAGAGAGAGTGAGACTGAGTGAGAGAGAGTGTGAGAGAGTGTGAGTGGCTGAGAATGAGTGAGTGAGAGAGAGTGAGAGAGAATGAGAGAGAGTTTGAGAGTGAGAGCGAGAGAGAGTGAGAACGAGAGAGAGGGCGAACGAGAGAGAGTGAGAACGAGAGAGAGAATGAGAGTGAGAAGAGAGTGAGAATAAGTGAGAGTGAGAATAAGTGAGAGTGAGAATGAGTGAGAGTGAGAATGAGTGAGAGTGAGAATGTGTGAGAGTGAGAATGAGTGAGAGGTGGGAATGAGAGAGAGTGAGAGTGAGTGAAAGTGAGTGAGAGTTTGAGAGAGAGTTTGAGAGTTTGAGAGAGAGTTTGATCGAGAGTGAGAATGAGTGAGAGTGAGAATAAGTGAGAGTGTGAGTGAGAGAGAGTGAGAACGGGAGGGAGTGAGAACGGGAGGGAGTGAGAATGGGAGGGAGTGAGAGCGGGGAGTGAGTGAGAACAAGAGAGAGTGAGAACGAGAGAGAGTGAGAACGAGAGAGTGAGAACTAGAGATAGTGAGAATGAGCGAGAGAGCAAGAGAGCGAGAGTGAGAATGAGCGAGAGAGCAAGAGAGCGAGAGTGAGAATGAGCGAGAGGTGAGAATGTGAAGAGGTGAGAATGTGAAGAGGTGAGAATGTGGAGAGGTGAGAATGAGAGAGAATGTTAAAAAAGTGAGAGTGTGATTGATAGAGAGAGAATGAGAGAGAGTGAGAATGAGATAGAGTGAGAATGAGAGTGAGTGTGAGAATGAGAGAGAGAGTGAGAATGAGAGAGTGAGAGAGAGTAAGAGAGTGAGTGAGTGAGAGAGAGTGAGAGAGAGTGAGAGTGAGCATGCGAGAGAGTGAGAATGAGCGAGAGTGAGAATCTGAGAGTGAGAATGAGAGAGAGGATGAGAGAGTGAGAATGAGAGTGAGAATGAGAGAGTGAGAGAATGAGAGAGTGAGAATCAGAGAGTGAGAGTGATTGAGAATTGGAGAGAGTGAGAATGAGTCTGAGTGAGAATGAGAGCGCGAGTTTGAGAGAGAGTTTGAAAGAGAGATTGAGAGAGAAAGTGAGAATGATAGAGAGTAAGAGAGAGAATGAGAGAGAGAGAGAGAAAGAGATTGAGAGAGAGTGAGAGTGAGAATGAGAGAGAGTGAGAGAGAGTGAGAGAGGCTGCGAATGAGTGAGTAAGTGTGAGAGTGAGAATGAGAGAGAGAGAGAGAATGAGAGAGTGAGAATGAGAGGCAGTGGGAATGAGAAGGAGTGGGAATGATAAGGAGTGAGAGTGAGAGGGAGTGAGAACGAGAGGGAGTGAGAACGAGAGAGAGTGAGAACGAGAGAGAGTGAGAACAAGAGACAGTGACAGCCAGAGAATGAGAGAGAGTGAGAGTGCGAATAAGTGAGAGAGTGAGAAGGGGAGAGAGTGAGAAGGGGAGAGAGTGAGAAGGGGAGAGAGTGAAAATGGGAGAGAGTGAGAATGAGAGAGAGTGAGAGAGATAGAGTGAGAGAGAGAATGAGTGAGAGAGAGTGAGAATGAGAGAAAGTGCGAAAGAGTGAGATCGAGAGTGAGCGAGAGCGAGAGGGAGAGGGAGCGAGGGGGAGAGGGAGCGAGAGGGAGAATGAGTGAGAGTGAGCGAGAATGAGAGTGAGCGAGAATGAGAGACAGTGAGAATGAGAGACAGTGAGAATGAGAGAGAGTGAGAGCCAGAGAATGAGAGAGAGTGAGAGCCAGAGAATGAGTGAGAGTGAGAGTGAGAATGAGAGAGTGAGAGTGAGAGTGTGAATAAGGGAGAGAGTGTGAATAAGGGAGAGAGTGAGAATGGGAGAGAGTGAGAATGAGCGAGAGTAAGAATGAGCGAGAGTGAGAATGAGCGAGAGTGAGAATGAGCGAGAGTGAGAATGAGCGAGAGTATTAGAAAGTGAAAGCGAGAGAGAGTGAGACTGAGTGAGAGAGAGTGAGAGAGAGTGAGAGAGAGTGAGTGGCTGAGAATGAGTGAGAGAGAGTGAGAGAGAATGAGAGAGAGACTTTAAGAGTGAGAACGAGAGAGTGAGAACGAGAGAGAGTGAGAACGAGAGAGAGTGAGAACGAGAGAGAATGAGAGTGAGAATAAGAGAGTGAGAATGAGTGAGAGTGAGAATGTGTGAGAGTGAGAATGAGTGAGAGGTAGGAATGAGAGAGAGTGAGAGTGAGTGAAAGTGAGTGAGTGAGAGTTTGAGAGAGAGTTTGAGAGAGAGTTTGATCGAGATTGAGAGTGAGAATAAGTGAGAGTGTGAGTGAGAGTGAGCGTGAGAGGGAGTGAGAACGGGAGGGAGTGAGAACGGGAGGGAGTTAGAGCGGGGAGTGAGAACAAGAGAGAGTGAGAATGAGAGAGAGTGAGAATGAGAGAGATTGAGAACGAGAGAGTGAGAACTAGAGATAGTGAGAATGAGCGAGAGTGAGAATGAGTGAGAGGTGAGAATGAGAAGAGGTGAGAATGTGAAGAGGTGAGAAGGTGGAGAGGTGAGAATGAGAGAGAATGTTAAAAAAGTGAGAGTGTGAGTGAGAGAGAATGAGAGTGAGTGTGAGAATGAGAGAGAGTGAGAGTGAGAATGAGAGAGTGAGAGAGAATGAGAGAGAGTGAGAGATAGTGAGAGAGAGTGAGAGAGAGTGAGAGAGTGTGAGAATGAGAGAGAGTGAGCATGCGAGAGAGTGAGAATGAGTGAGAGTGAGAATGAGAGAGTGAGAATGAGAGAGTGAGAATGAGAGAGTGAGAATGAGAGTGTGAGAGAATGCGAGTGAGAATCAGAGAGTGAGAGTGATTGAGAATGGGAGAGTGAGAATGAGTCTGAGTGAGAATGAGAGCGCGAGTTTGAGAGAGAGTTTGAAAGAGAGAGTGAGAGAGAAAGTGAGAATGATAGAGAGTAAGAGAGAGAATGAGAGCGAGAGAGAAAGAGACAGAGAGAGTGAGAATGATAGAGTGAGAATGAGAGAGACAGAATCAGAGAGACAGAATCAGAGAGAGAGTGATTGTGAATGGGAGAGAGTGAGAATGAGTGAGAGTGAGAATGAGTCTGAGTGAGAATGAGAGCGCGAGTTTGAGAGAGAGTTTGAAAGAGAGTGAGAATGAGAGAGTGAGAATGAGAGAGTGAGAAAGAGAGAGTGAGAAATTGAGAGAGAGAATGAGAGAGAGAGGATGAGAGAGAATGAGAGAGAGAGAAAGAGACAGAGAGTGAGAGTGAGAATGACAGAGTGCGTGAGAGAGTGAGAGAGTCCGAGAAAGTGAGAGAGAGTGAGTGGCTGAGAATGAATGAGAGAGAGTGAGAGAGAATGAGAGAGAGACTTTAAGAGTGAGAACGAGAGAGTGAGAACGAGAGAGAGTGAGAACGAGAGAGTGAGAACGAGAGAGAATGAGAGTGAGAAGAGAGTGAGAATAAGAGAGTGAGAATGAGTGAGAGTGAGAATGAGTGAGAGTGAGAATGTGTGAGAGTGAGAATGAGTGAGAGGTAGGAATGAGAGAGAGAGAGAGTGAGTGAAAGTGAGTGAGTGAGAGTTTGAGAGAGAGTTTGAGAGTTTGAGAGAGAGTTTGATCGAGATTGAGAGTGAGAATAAGTGAGAGTGTGAGTGAGAGTGAGCGGGAGAGAGAGTGAGAGGGAGTGAGAACGGGAGGGAGTGAGAACGGGAGGGAGTGAGAACGGGAGGGAGTTAGAGCGGGGAGTGAGAACAAGAGAGAGTGAGAATGAGAGAGAGTGAGAACGAGAGAGATTGAGAACGAGAGAGTGAGAACTAGAGATAGTGAGAATTCTCTCTCTCACTCACTCTCTCACTCATTCTCTCTCTCTCTCACTCACTCTCACTCATTCTCACTCTCACTCATTCTCACACTCATTCTCACTCTCACTCATTCTCTCTCACACATTCTCTCTCTCACTCTCACTCATTCTCACTCTCACTCATTCTCACTCTCACTCATTCTCACTATCACTAATTCTCACTCTCACTCTCACTCTCATTCTCACTCTCATTCTCTCTCACACTCATTCTCTCTCACACTCATTCTCTCTCACGCATTCTCTCTCTCACTCCTCCTCTCTCTCACTCCTCCTCTCTCTCACTCCTCCTGACTCTCACTCCTCCTCACTCTCACTCATTCTCACTCTCACTCATCCTCACTCTCACTCATCCTCACTCTCACTCATCCTCACTCTCATTCATCCTCACTCTCACTCATCCTCACTCTCATTCTCTCTCTCACTCATTCTCTCTCTCACTCATTCTCACTCTCATTCTCTCTCTCACTCATTCTATCTCTCACTCACTCTCACCCATTCTCTCTCTCACTCACTCTCACCCATTCTCTCTCTCACCATTCTCACTCTCACCATTCTCACTCTCACCCATTCTCTCTCTCTCTCACTCTCACTCATTCTCACTCTCATTCTCTCTCACTCTCACGCTCACTCATTCTCACCCTCATTCTCTCTCACTCTCACTCTCACTCTCACTCACTCTCACTCACTCTCACTCACTCTCACTCACTCATTCTCACTCTCACTCAATCTCACACTCATTCTCACTCTCACTCATTCTCTCTCACTCATTCTCTCTCTCACTCCTCCTCTCTCTCACTCCTCCTCACTCTCACTCCTCCTCACTCTCACTCATCCTCTCTCTCATTCATCCTCACTCTCACTCATCCTCACTCTCACTCATCCTCACTCTCACTCGTTCTCTCTCATTCTCTCTCTCACTCATTCTCACTCTCACCCATTCACTCTCACTCTCACTCTCACTCTCTCTCACTCTCACTCTCACTCACTCATTCTCACTCTCACTCTTTCTCACTCTCACTCATTCTCACTCTCACTCTCACTCATTCTCTCTCACGCATTCTCTCTCTCACTCCTCTCTCTCACTCCTCCTCTCTCTCACTCCTCCTCTCTCTCACTCCTCCTCTCTCTCACTCATCCTCACTCTCATTCTCTCTCTCACTCATTCTCTCTCTCTCTCACTCACTCTCACCCATTCTCTCTCTCTCACTCTCACCCATTCTCACTCTCACCCATTCTCACTCTCACCCATTCTCTCTCACTCTCACTCTCTCTCACTCTCACTCATTCTCACTCTCATTCTCTCTCACTCTCACTCTCTCACTCTCACACTCATTCTCACCCTCACTCTCACTCACTCTCACTCACTCATTCTCACTCTCACACTCATTCTCACTCTCACTCATTCTCACCCTCACTCTCACTCACTCTCACTCACTCATTCTCACTCTCACACTCATTCTCACTCTCACTCATTCTCTCTCACACATTCTCTCTCACTCATTCTCTCTCTCACGCATTCTCTCTCTCACTCCTCCTCTCTCTCACTCCTCCTCTCTCTCACTCCTCCTCACTCTCACTCCTCCTCACTCTCACTCCTCCTCACTCTCACTCCTCCTCACTCTCACTCATCCTCTCTCTCATTCATCCTCACTCTCACTCATCCTCACTCTCACTCATCCTCACTCTCACTCTCATTCTCTCTCATTCTCTCTCTCACTCGTTCTCTCTCTCACTCATTCTCTCACCCATTCTCACTCTCACTCATTCTCACTCTCACTCATTCTCACTCACTCATTCTCACACTCATTCATTCTCTCTCACTCATTCTCTCTCTCACGCATTCTCTCTCTCATGCATTCTCTCTCTCACTCCTCCTCTCTCTCACTCCTCCTCTCTCACACTCCTCCTCACTCTCACTCCTCCTCACTCTCACTCCTCCTCACTCTCACTCATTCTCTCTCATTCTCTCTCTCACTCATTCTCTCTCTCACTCATTCTCTCTCTCACTAATTCTCTCTCTCACTCACTCTCACCCATTCTCACTCTCACCCATTCTCACACTCACCCATTCTCACTCTCACTCTCTCTCATTCTCACTCTCTCTCATTCTCACTCTCTCTCACTCACTCTCTCTCACTCACTCTCACTCTCTCTCACTGTCTCTCATTCTCTCACTCTCACTCTCTCTCTCACTCATTCTCACCCTCACTCATTCTCACTCTCACTCTCACTCTCACTCTCTCTCACTCTCACTCTCTCACTCTCATTCTCTCTCACACTCATTCTCTCTCACGCATTCTCTCTCACGCATTCTCTCTCTCACTCTCACTCATTCTCACTCTCACTCATTCTCACTCTCACTCTCTCTCACTCTCACTCATTCTCACCCTCACTCTCTCTCACTCTCGCTCACTCTCTCTCATTCTCACTCTCATTCTCACTCTCACTCACTCTCACTCTCACTCATTCTCACTCTCTCATTCTCACTCACTCTCTCTCACTCACTCTCTCTCACTCACTCTCTCTCTCACTCTCTCACTCACTCTCTCACTCACTCTCTCTCACTCTCTCTCACTCTCTCTCACTCATTCTCACTCTCTCATTCTCACTCACTCTCTCTCACTCACTCTCTCTCACTCTCTCACTCACTCTCTCTCACTCATTCTCACTCTCACTCACGCTCACTCTCGCTCACTCTCGCTCACTCTCGCTCACTCTCATTCTCACTCACTCTCACTCATTCTCACTCTCACTCATTCTCACTCTCACTCATTCTCACTCTCTCTCACTCACTCTCACCCTCACTCATTCTCACCCTCACTCATTCTCACCCTCACTCATTCTCACTCTCTCTCACTCTCTCTCACACTCTCACACTCACTCATTCTCACCCTCACTCATTCTCACCCTCACTCTCCCTCTCTCCCTCTCACTCTCACTCACTCTCACTCTCTCTCTCACTCTCTCTCTCACTCTCACTCTCACTCTCTCACTCTTTCTCACGCTCACGTTCTCTCACGCTCACTCTTTCTCACGCTCACTCTTTCTCACGCTCTTTCTCACTCTCACTCTCACGCTCTTTCTCTCTCACGCTCTTTCTCACTCTCACTCTTTCTCACTCTCACTCTTTCTCACTCTCACTCTTTCTCACTCTCACTCTTTCTCACTCTCACTCTATCTCACTCTCACTCTATCTCTCTCTCACTCTCTCTCTCACTCTTTCACTCACTCTTTCACTCTTTCTCACTCTCACTTTCTCTCATTTTCTCTCATTTTCTCTCACTCTCTCTATCTCATTATCTCATTCTCTCTCACGCTCACTCTTTCTCACGCTCACTCTTTCTCACTCTCACTCTCTCACCCTCTCACTCATCCTCTCTCTCACTCATTCTCCCTCTCACTCATTCTCTCACTCATCCTCACTCTCACTCTCACTCATCCTCACTCTCACTCATCCTCACTCTCACTCATCCTCACTCTCACTCATTCTCACTCTCATTCTCTCTCTCACCCTCACTTATTCTCACTCTTTCTCTCACTCCCTCTCATTTGCACACCCTCTCATTTGCGCACCCTCTCATTCGCGCACCCTCTCATTCGCGCACCCGCTCATTCGCGCTCGCTCTCATTCGCGCTCGCTCTATCTCTCATTCTCACTCTCATTCTCACTCTCATTCTCACTCTCATTCTCACTCTCATCCTCACTCTCACACTCATTCTCACTCTCGCTCTCATTCTCACTCTCATTCTCGTACTCTGTCTCGTACTCTCTCTCGTACTATCTCTCGTTCTCGCTCGCTCTCGTTCTCGCTCTCGTTCTCGCTCTCGCTCTCGTTCTCGCTCTCTCTTCTCGCTCTCATTCTCACTCTCATTCTCACTCTCATCCTCACTCTCACACTCATTCTCACTCTCGATCTCATTCTCACTCTCATTCTCGTACTCTGTCTCGTACTCTCTCTCGTTCTCGCTCGCTCTCGTTCTCGCTCTCGTTCTCGCTCTCGTTCTCGCTCTCTCTTGTTCTCGCTCTCATTCTCGCTCTCTCATTCTCACCCACTCTCACTCATTTTCACTCTCTCTCTTTCTCACGCTCACTCGTTCTCACGCTCACTCGTTCTCACGCTCACTCGTTCTCACGCTCACTCGTTCTCACGCTCACTCGTTCTCACGCTCTTACTCTGTCTCACGCTCTTTCT
Source organism: Hemiscyllium ocellatum (assembly GCF_020745735.1). Lineage (NCBI taxonomy): Eukaryota > Metazoa > Chordata > Chondrichthyes > Orectolobiformes > Hemiscylliidae > Hemiscyllium > Hemiscyllium ocellatum. The sequence continues at coordinate 15,399 of NW_026867724.1, read as the reverse complement.
CACTCTCACTCTGTCTCATTCTCACTATCTCACTCTATCTCACTCTATCTCACTCTATCACTCTCTCATTCTCTCTCATTCTCTCTCATTCTCTCAATCTCTCTCACTCTCTCTATCTCTCTCTTTCTCACGCTCACTCTTTCTCACGCTCACTCTTTCTCACGCTCACTCTTTCTCACGCTCTCTCTCACTCTCACTCTCACTCTTTCTCACTCTCACTCTTTCTCACTCTCACTCTTTCTCACTCTCACTCTTTCTCTCTCACTCTCACTCTTTCTCACTCCCACTCTCACTCTTTCTCACTCTCACTCTTTCTCACTCTCACTCTCACTCTTTCTCACTCTCACTCTTTCTCACTCTCACTCTCTCTCACTCTCACTCTCTCTCACTCTCACTCTCTCTCACTCTCACTCTCTCTCACTGTCACTCTCTCTCTCTTTCTCTCTTTCTCTCACTCTCTCTCACTCTCTCATTCTCTCTCACTCTCTCTCACTCTCTCTCACTCACGCTCACTCACGCTCACTCTTTCTCACACTCTTTCTCACTCTCACTCTCACTCTCTCTCACTCTTTCTCTCACTCTTTCTCTCACTCTTTCAATCTTTCTCACTCTCTCTCATTCTCTCTCACTCTCTCATTCTCTCTATCTCATTCTTTCTCACGCTCACTCTTTCTCACGCTCACTTTGTCATGCTCACTCTTTCTCACTCTCACTCTCACGCTCTTTCTCACCCTCACTCTTTCTCACCCTCACTCTTTCTCACTCTCACTCTTTCTCACTCTCACTCACTCTCACTCTTTCTCTCTTTCTCTCACTCTCTCTCACTCTCATTCTCTCTCACTCACTCTCACTCACTCTCACTCTTTCTCACTCTCACTCTCTCTCACTCTCACTCTCACTCTCTCTCACTCTCACTCTCTCTTTCTCTCTTTCTCTCACTCTCTCATTCTCTCTCACTCTCTCATTCTCTCTCACTCTCATTCTCTCTCACTCTCACTCTCTCTCACTCTCTCACTCTCTCTCACTCACGCTCACTCTTTCTCACGCTCTTTCTCACTCTTTCTCACTCTGACTCTTTCTCACTCTCACTCTCACTCACTATTTCTCTCTTTCTCTCACTCTTTCAATCTTTCTCACTCTCATTCTCTCTCACTCTCTCATTCTCTCTATCTCACTCTTTCTCACGCTCACTCTTTCTCATGCTCACTCTTTCTCACGCTCATTCTCACTCTCACGCTCTTTCTCACTCTCACTCTTTCTCACTCTCTTTCTCACTCTCACTCTTTCTCACTCTCACTCTCACTCTCTTACTCTCACTCACTCTCACTCTTTCTCTCACTCTCTCTCACTCTCTCTCACTCTCTCTCTCATTCTCTCTCACTCTCTCACTCTCTCTCTCATTCTCTCTCACTCTCTCACTCTCTCTCACTCTCGCTCACTCTCGCTCACTCTTTCTCACGCTCTTTCTCACTCTCACTCTTTCTCACTCTTTCTCACTCTCTCTCTTTCTCACTCTCTCTCTTTCTCACTCTCACTCTCACTCTATCTCACTCTTACTCTCTCTCACTCTTACTCTCTCTCACTCTATCTCACTCTTACTCTCTCTCACTCTTTCGCACTCTCTCTCATTCTCTCTCACTCTCTCTCATTCTCTCTATCTCATTCTTTCTCAGGCTCACTCTATCTCACGCTCACTCTTTCTCACGCTCTTTCTCACTCTCACTCTCACGCTCTTTCTCACTCTCACGCTCTTTCTCACTCTCACTCTATCTCTCACTCTCTCTCACTCTCTCTATCTCATTATCTCATTCTCTCTCACGCTCACTCTTTCTCACGCTCACTCTTTCTCACGCTCACTCTCTCACGCTCACTCTTTCTCTCTCATTCTCACTCACTCACTCTCACTCTCACTCTCACTCATTCTCACTCTCACGCATTCTCTCTCTCACGCATTCTCTCTCTCACGCATTCTCTCTCTCACTCTCTCAGTCTCTCACCCTCTCTCTCACACATCCTCTCTCTCTCTCATTCTCTCACTCATTCTCTCTCTCACTCATTCTCTCTCTCACTCATTCTCCCTCTCACTCATTCTCCCTCTCACTCATTCTCCCTCTCACTCATTCTCCCTCTCTCTCTCTTCTCCCTCTCTCTCTTTCTCCCTCTCTCTCTTTCTCCCTCTCACTGACTCATTCTCACTCTCATTCTCACTCTCATTCTCACAGTCTCATTCTCAGTCTCACTCTCTCACTCTCACTCTCTCTCACACACTCTCTCTCACTCATTCTCTCTCTCTCACTCATTCTCTCTCTCTCACTCATTCTCACTCTCTCTCATTCTCGCTCCCTCTCACTCTCGCTCCCTCTCACTCTCGCTCCCTCTCACTCTCACTCTCACTCTCGCTCCCTCTCACTCTTGCTCCCTCTCGCTCTCGCTCCCTCTCGCTCTCGCTCACTCTCACTCTCGCTCCCTCTCACTCACTCATTTCCACATTCACTCTCTCTCAAACTCTCTCTCAAACTCTCATTCTCAGTCACTCATTCTCAGTCAATCATTCTCAGTCACTCATTCTCACTCTCTCTAAATCTCACTCTCTCTCATTCTCACTCTCTCTCATTCTCACTCACGCTCTCTCATTCTCACACTCATTCATTCTCACACTCACTCTCTCTCATTCTCACTCTCACTCATTCACACTCTCACTCACTCATTCCCACATTCACTCTCTATCAAACTCTCTCTCAAACTCTCATTCTCACTCACTCATTCTCACTCTCTCCCATTCTCACTCTCTCCCATTCTCACTCTCTCCCATTCTCACTCTCATTCTCACTCTCACTCATTCACACTCTCACTCACTCATTCCCACATTCACTCTCTCTCAAACTCTCATTCTCAGCCACTCATTCTCACTCTCTCTCATTCTCACTCTCTCTCACTCACTCTCTCTCACTCTCTCTCCCATTCTCACTCTTTCTCATTCTCACTCTCTCTCATTCTCTCTCACTCTCACTCATTCACACTCTCACTCACTCATTCCCACATTCACTCTCTCTCAAACTCTGATTCTCAGTCCTCATTCTCACTCTCTCTCATTCTCACTCTCTCCCATTCTCACTCTCTCATTCTCACTCTCTCTCATTCTCTCTCACTCTCACTCATTCACACTCTCACTCACTCATTCCCACATTCACTCTCTATCAAACTCTCTCTCAAACTCTCATTCTCACTCACTCATTCTCACTCTCTCCCATTCTCACTCTCTCCCATTCTCACTCTCTCTCATTCTCAATCTCATTCTCACTCTCACTCATTCACACTCTCACTCACTCATTCCCACATTCACTCTCTCTCAAACTCTCATTCTCAGTCACTCATTCCCACTCTCTTATTCTCACTCTCTCTCATTCTCACTCTCTCTCACTCACTCTCTCTCACTCTCACTCTCTCCCATTCTCACTCTCTCCCATTCTCACTCTCTCTCATTCTCACTCACTAACTCTCACTCATTCTCACTCACTCTCTCATTGTCACTCATTCCCACTCTCTCTCACGCATTCTCATTCTCACTCATTGTCACTCTGACACATTCTCTGTCTGACTCATTCTCACTCACTCATTCTCAATCTCATTCTCTCTCTCATTCTCACTCTGTCATTCTCACTCTCACATTCCCACTCTCTCATTCTCTCTCACTCATTCTCTCTCATTCTCACTCTCTCACACTCTCATTCTCACTCTGTCTTTCTCACTCTTTCTCACTCTCTCTCTCTTTCTCACACTCTCTCTTTCTCACACTCTCTTTCTCACTCTCTCTCATTCGATCTCTCTCATTCACTCTCTCTCACTCTCTCTCACTCATTTTCACTCTCTCTCATTCCCACTCTCTCTCACTCTCTTTCTCACTCTGTCTTTCTCACTCTTTCTCTCTCTCTTTCTCTCTCTCTTTCTCACTCTCTCTCTTTATCTCTCTCTCTCTCTTTCTCTCTCTCTCATTCACTCTCTCTCACTCTCTCTGACTCTCAGTCTCACTCTCGCTCAGTCTCACTCTCTCGCTTTCACTTTCTAATTCTCTCGCTCATTCTCCCTCTCGCTCATTCTCCCCCTCGCTCATTCTCACTCTCTCTCTTTCACACTCTCTCTTTCTCACTCAGTCTCACTCACTCATTCTCACACTCACTCTCTCACGCATTCTCATTCTCATTCATTCTCACTCTGACTCATTCTCTGTTTGACTCATTCACACTCCCTCATTCTCAATCTCATTCTCTCTCTCATTCTCTCTCACACTCTCATTCTCACTCTCTCATTCTCTCTCTCACTCTCTCTCACTCATTATCACACACTCATTCTCACTCCCACTCACTCTCACTATCACTCTCTCTCATTCTCACTCTCTCGCATTCTCATTCTCACTCTCTCTTTCTCACTCTCATTCTCACACACTCTTTCTCACACTCTTTCTCACTCATTCTCACACTCTTTCTCACTCATTCTCTCTCTCACTCTTTCTCTCTCTTTCTCACACTCTCTCTTTCTCACACTCTTTCTCACTCTCACTCATTCTCACTCTCTCTCTTTCTCTATCTCACTCTCTTTTTCTCACTCTCTCTCACTCTCGCTCAGTCTCATTCTCGCTCAGTCTCACTCTCGCTCAGTCTCACTCTCTTATTCTCTCACTCTCTCTCACTCTCTCTCACTCATTCTCAGCCACTCACTCTCACTCAGTCTCACTCTCACTCAGTCTCACTCTCGCTTTCACTTTCTAATTCTCTCGCTCACTCTCCCTGTCGCTCACTCTCCCTCTCGCTCCCTCTCCCTCTCGCTCCCTCTCCCTCTCGCTCACTCTCCCTCTCGCTCACTCTCCCTCTCGCTCACTCTCCCTCTCGCTCTCGCTCACTCTCACTCTCACTGTCGCTCTCTCTCACTCTCTCTCTGACTCTGACTCTCTCTCACTCTCTCTCAATCGTTCTCACTCTTTCGCACTTTCTCTCATTCTCACTCTCTCTCACTCATTCTCTCTCACTCTCTCCCATTCTCACTCTCTCCCATTCTCACTCTCTCTTTCAAACTCTCTCTCAAACTCGCGCTCTCATTCTCACTCAGACTCATACTCTCACTCATTCTCACTCTCTCCCATTCTCAATTACGCTCTCTCCCATTCTCGCTCTCTCCCATTCTCGCTATCTCCCATTCTCACTCTCACTCATTCTCACTCTCTCACTTATTCTCACTCTCACTCTCACTCTCTCATTCTCTGGCTCTCACGGTCTCTCATTCTCACTGTCTCTCATTCTCACTGTCTCTCATTCTCACTCGATCTCATTCTCAGTCGCTCTCGTTCTCACTCGCTCTTGCTCTCGCTCTCACTCTCGCTCTCTCTCCCTCTCACTCTCACTCACTCTCACTCTCACTGTCGCTCTCTCTCTCTCTCTCAATCGCTCTCACTCTTTCGCACTTTCTCTCATTCTCACTCTCTCCCATTCTCACTCTCTTTCAAACTCTCTCTCAAACTCGCGCTCTCATTCTCACTTAGACTCATACTCTCACTCATTCTCACTCTCTCCCATTCTCAATTACTCTCTCTCCCTTTCTCACTCTCTCCGTTTCTCGCTCTCTCCCATTCTCGCACTCTCCCATTCTCGCTCTCTCCCATTCTCGCTCTCACTCATTCTCGCTCTCTCACTTATTCTCACTCTCACTCTCACTCTCATTCTCTGGCTCTCACTGTCTCTCATTCTCACTGTCTCTCATTCTCATTCGATCTCGTTCTCTCTCGCTCTCACTCTCGCTCTCGCTCTCGGTCTCTCGCTCTTGAACTCTCTCGCGCTCATTCTCACTCTCTCTCATTCTCACTCTCGCTCATACTCACTCTCTCATTCTCACTATCTCTCTCACTCTCGTTCTCACTCTCTCTAGTTCCCACTCTCTCTAGTTCTCATTCCCTCTCATTCCCACTCCCTCTCATTCCTTCTCTCTCTCATTCTCAGCCACTCATTCTCAGCCACTCATTCTCAGCCACTCTCACTCTCTCTCACTTTCTCGGACTCTCTCACTCTCTCACGCACTCTGTCATTCTCACTCTCACTCTCTGTCTCTTTCTCTCTCTCTCATTCTCTCTCATCCTCTCTCTCTCATTCTCTCTCTCAATTTCTCACTCTCTCTTTCTCACTCTCATTCTCACTCTCACTCATTCTCACTCTCTCCCATTCTCTCACCCATTCTCACTCTCACCCATTCTCACTCTCACCCATTCTCACTCTCACTCACTCATTCTCACTCTCACTCTCACTCACTCATTCTCACTCTCACTCTCTCTCACTCTCACTCATTCTCACTCTCACTCATTCTCACTCTCTCTCACTCTCACTCTCTCTCATTCTCTCACTCTCACTCTCACTTTCACTCTCTCTCACTCATTCTCACCCTCACTCTCTCTCACTCTCACTCTCTCTCACTCTCATTCTCTCACATGCATTCTCTCTCACGCATTCTCTCTCTCTCACTCATTCTCACTCTCACTCATTCTCACTCTCTCTCATTCTCACTCTCATTCTCACTCTCATTCTCACTCTCATTCTCTCTCACACATTCTCTCTCTCACTCCTCCTCTCTCTCACTCCTCCTGACTCTCACTCCTCCTGACTCTCACTCCTCCTCACTCTCACTCCTCCACACTCTCACTCATCCTCACTCTCACTCATCCTCACTCTCATTCTCTCTCACTCATTCTCTCTCTCACTCACTCTCACCCATTCTCTCTCTCTCACTCACTCTCACCCATTCTCACTCTCACCCATTCTCACTCTCATCCATTCTCACTCTCACCATTCTCACTCTCACTCTCACTCATTCTCTCTCTCACTCTCACTCATTCTCACTCTCATTCTCTCACACATTCTCACTCTCATTCTCTCACACTCTCTCTCACTCTCACCCTCACTCATTCTCACTCTCACTCTCACTCACTCATTCTCACTCTCACTCATTCTCACTCTCACTCATTCTCACACTCATTCTCACTCTCTCTCACTCTCACTCTCTCTCACTCTCATTCTCTCTCACACTCATTCTCTCACATGCATTCTCTCTCACACTCATTCTCTCTCTCACTCTCACTCATTCTCACTCACTCATTCTCACTCTCACTCTCACTCACTCATTCTCACTCTCACTCATTCTCACTCTCACTCATTCTCACACTCATTCTCACTCTCTCTCACTCTCACTCTCTCTCACTCTCATTCTCTCTCACACTCATTCTCTCTCTCACTCTCACTCATTCTCACTCTCACTCATTCTCACTCATTCTCACTCATTCTCACTCTCTCTCATTCTCACTCTCATTCTCACTCTCATTCTCTCTCACACATTCTCTCTCTCACTCCTCCTCTCTCTCACTCCTCCTGACTCTCACTCCTCCTGACTCACACTCCTCCTGACTCACACTCCTCCTCACTCTCACTCCTCCTCACTCTCACTCATCCTCACTCTCACTCATCCTCACTCTCACTCTCTCTCTCACTCATTCTCTCTCTCTCACTCACTCTCACCCATTCTCTCTCTCTCATTCACTCTCACCCATTCTCACTCTCACCCATTCTCACTCTCACTCTCACTCTTTCTCTCTCTCACTCTCACTCATTCTCACTCTCATTCTCTCTCACTCTCTCTCACTCTCACTCTCTCTCACCCTCACTCATTCTCACTCTCACTCTCACTCTCACTCACTCTCACTCTCACTCACTCATTCTCACTCTCACTCATTCTCACTCTCACTCATTCTCACACTCATTCTCACTCTCACTCATTCTCTCTCTCATTCTCTCTCTCACTCACTCATTCTCACTCACTCATTCTCACTCTCACTCATTCTCACTCTCACTCATTCTCACTCTCACTCTCATTCTCACTCTCATTCTCACACTCATTCTCTCTCACACTCATTCTCTCTCACACTCATTCTCTCTCACACATTCTCTCTCTCACTCCTCCTCTCTCTCACTCCTCCTGACTCTCACTCCTCCTGACTCTCACTCCTCCTGCCTCTCACTCCTCCTGCCTCTCACTCCTCCTCACTCTCACTCCTCCTCACTCTCACTCATCCTCACTCTCACTCATCCTCACTCTCATTCTCTCTCTCACTGATTCTCTCTCTCTCTCACTCACACTCACCCATTCTCTCTCTCTCACTCACTCTCACCCATTCTCACTCTCACCCATTCTCACTCTCACCCATTCTCACTCTCACCCATTCTCACTCTCACTCTGACTCATTCTCTCTCTCACTCTCACTCATTCTCACTCTCATTCTCTCTCACTCTCTCTCACTCTCTCTCACTCTCACTCTCACTCACTCATTCTCACTCTCACTCATTCTCACTCTCACTCATTCTCACACTCATTCTCACTCTCACTCATTCTCTCTCACACATTCTCTCTCACGCATTCTCTCTCTCACTCTCACTCATTCTCACTCTCACTCTCACTCTCATTCTCTCTCACACTCATTCTCTCTCACGCATTCTCTCTCTCACTCCTCCTCTCTCTCACTCCTCCTGACTCTCACTCCTCCTGACTCTCACTCCTCCTGACTCTCACTCCTCCTCACTCTCACTCCTCCTCACTCTCATTCATCCTCACTCTCACTCATCCTCACTCTCATTCTCTCTCTCACTCATTCTCTCTCTCACTCATTCTCTCTCTCACTCATTCTCTCTCTCACTCATTCTATCTCTCACTCACTCTCACCCATTCTCTCTCTCACTCACTCTCACCCATTCTGACTCTCAACCATTCTCACTCTCACCCATTCTCACTCTCACCCATTCTCTCTCTCTCTCACTCTCACTCATTCTCACTCTCATTCTCTCTCACTCTCACCCTCACTCATTCTCACTCTCACTCTCACTCTCACTCACTCTCACTCACTCATTCTCACTCTCACTCATTCTCACTCTCACTCATTCTCACTCTCACTCAATCTCACACTCATTCTCACTCTCACTCATTCTCTCTCACTCATTCTCTCTCTCACTCCTCCTCTCTCACTCCTCCTCACTCTCACTCCTCCTCACTCTCACTCCTCCTCACTCTCACTCATCCTCTCTCTCATTCATCCTCACTCTCACTCATCCTCACTCTCACTCATCCTCACTCTCACTCGTTCTCTCTCATTCTCTCTCTCACTCATTCTCACTCTCACCCATTCACTCTCACTCTCACTCTCACTCTCACTCTCACTCACTCATTCTCACTCTCACTCTTTCTCACTCTCACTCATTCTCACTCTCACTCTCACTCTCATTCTCTCTCACACTCATTCTCTCTCACACATTCTCTCTCACGCATTCTCTCTCTCACTCCTCCTCTCTCTCACTCCTCCTGACTCTCACTCCTCCTGACTCTCACTCCTCCTGACTCTCACTCCTCCTCACTCTCACTCATCCTCACTCTCACTCATCCTCACTCTCACTCATCCTCACTCTCATTCTCTCTCTCACTCATTCTATCTCTCACTCACTCTCACCCATTCTCTCTCTCACTCACTCTCACCCATTCTGACTCTCAACCATTCTCACTCTCACCAATTCTCACTCTCACCCATTCTCTCTCTCTCTCACTCTCACTCATTCTCACTCTCACTCTCACTCACTCTCACTCACTCATTCTCACTCTCACTCATTCTCACTCTCACTCATTCTCACTCTCACTCATTCTCACTCACACTCATTCTCACTCACACTCATTCTCACTCTCACTCAATCTCACACTCATTCTCACTCTCACTCATTCTCTCTCACTCATTCTCTCTCTCACTCCTCCTCTCTCACTCCTCCTCACTCTCACTCCTCCTCACTCTCATTCATCCTCACTCTCATTCATCCTCACTCTCACTCATCCTCACTCTCACTCATCCTCACTCTCACTCATCCTCACTCTCACTCGTTCTCTCTCATTCTCTCTCTCACTCATTCTCACTCTCACCCATTCTCTCTCACTCTCACTCTCACTCTCACTCACTCATTCTCACTCTCACTCTCTTTCTCACTCTCACTCATTCTCACTCTCACTCTCACTCATTCTCTCTCACACATTCTCTCTCTCACTCCTCTCTCTCACTCCTCCTCTCTCTCACTCCTCCTCTCTCTCACTCCTCCTCTCTCTCACTCATCCTCACTCTCATCCTCACTCTCACTCATTCTCTCTCTCTCTCACTCACTCTCACCCATTCTCTCTCTCTCACTCTCACCCATTCTCACTCTCACCCATTCTCACTCTCACCCATTCTCACTCTCACCCATTCTCACTCTCACCCATTCTCTCTCACTCTCACTCTCTCTCACTCTCACTCATTCTCACTCTCATTCTCTCTCACTCTCACTCTCTCACTCTCACTCTCACTCATTCTCACCCTCACTCATTCTCACCCTCACTCTCACTCACTCTCACTCACTCATTCTCACTCTCACACTCATTCTCACTCTCACTCATTCTCTCTCACACATTCTCTCTCTCACGCATTCTCTCTCTCACTCCTCCTCTCTCTCACTCCTCCTCACTCTCACTCCTCCTCACTCTCACTCCTCCTCACTCTCACTCATCCTCACTCTCATTCATCCTCACTCTCACTCATCCTCACTCTCACTCATCCTCACTCTCACTCATCCTCACTCTCACTCATCCTCACTCTCACTCATTCTCTCTCATTCTCTCTCTCACTCGTTCTCTCTCTCACTCATTCTCTCACCCATTCTCACTCTCACTCATTCTCACTCTCACTCATTCTCACACTCATTCATTCTCTCTCACTCATTCTCTCTCTCACGCATTCTCTCTCTCATGCATTCTCTCTCTCACTCCTCCTCTCTCTCACTCCTACTCTCTCTCACTCCTCCTCTCTCTCACTCCTCCTCACTCTCACTCCTCCTCACTCTCACTCATTCTCTCTCATTCTCTCTCTCACTCATTCTCTCTCTCACTCATTCTCTCTCTCACTAATTCTCTCTCTCTCACTCACTCTCACCCATTCTCACTCTCACCCATTCTCACTCTCACCCATTCTCACACTCACCCATTCTCACTCTCACCCATTCTCACTCTCACTCTCTCTCATTCTCACTCTCTCTCATTCTCACTCTCTCTCACTCACTCTCACTCTCTCTCACTGTCTCTCATTCTCTCACTCTCACTCTCTCTCTCACTCATTCTCACCCTCACTCATTCTCACTCTCACTCTCACTCTCTCTCACTCTCACTCTCTCACTCTCATTCTCTCTCACACTCATTCTCTCTCACGCATTCTCTCTCACGCATTCTCTCTCTCACGCATTCTCTCTCTCACTCTCACTCATTCTCACTCTCACTCTCTCTCACTCTCACTCATTCTCACCCTCACTCTCTCTCACTCTCGCTCACTCTCTCTCATTCTCACTCTCTCATTCTCACTCACTCTCTCTCACTCACTCTCTCTCACTCTCTCTCACTCATTCTCACTCTCACTCACTCTCACTCACGCTCACTCTCGCTCACTCTCGCTCACTCTCGCTCACTCTCATTCTCACTCTCACTCATTCTCACTCTCTCTCACTCACTCTCACCCTCACTCATTCTCACCCTCACTCATTCTCACCCTCACTCATTCTCACCCTCACTCATTCTCACTCTCTCTCACTCTCTCTCACACTCTCACACTCACTCTCACTCTCACTCATTCTCACCCTCACTCATTCTCACCCTCACTCTCCCTCTCACTCTCACTCACTCTCACTCTCTCTCTCACTCTCTCTCTCACTCTCACTCTCACTCTCTCACTCTTTCTCACGCTCACGTTCTCTCACGCTCACTCTTTCTTACGCTCACTCTTTCTCACGCTCTTTCTCACTCTCACTCTCACGCTCTTTCTCTCTCACGCTCTTTCTCACTCTCACTCTTTCTCACTCTCACTCTTTCTCACTCTCACTCTTTCTCACTCTCACTCTTTCTCACTCTCACTCTTTCTCACTCTCACTCTCCCTCTCACTCTCACTCACTCTCACTCTCTCTCTCACTCTCTCTCTCACTCTCACTCTCACTCTCTCACTCTTTCTCACGCTCACTCTTTCTCACGCTCACTCTTTCTCACGCTCACTCTTTCTCACGCTCTTTCTCACTCTCACTCTCACGCTCTTTCTCTCTCACGCTCTTTCTCACTCTCACTCTTTCTCACTCTCACTCTTTCTCACTCTCACTCTTTCTCACTCTCACTCTTTCTCACTCTCACTCTTTCTCACTCTCACTCTCTCTCTCACTCTTTCACTCACTCTTTCACTCACTCTTTCACTCTTTCGCACTCTCTCTCACTTTCTCTCATTTTCTCTCATTTTCTCTCACTCTCTCTATCTCATTATCTCATTCTCTCTCACGCTCACTCTTTCTCACGCTCACTCTTTCTCACTCTCACTCTCTCACCCTCTCACTCATTCTCACTCTCACTCATTCTCTCACTCATCCTCACTCTCACTCTCACTCATCCTCACTCTCACTCATCCTCACTCTCACTCATCCTCACTCTCACTCATTCTCACTCTCATTCTCTCTCTCACCCTCACTTATTCTCACTCTTTCTCTCACTCCCTCTCATTTGCACACCCTCTCATTTGCGCACCCTCTCATTCGCGCACCCTCTCATTCGCGCGCTCGCTCTCATTCGCGCTCGCTCTATCTCTCATTCTCACTCTCATTCTCACTCTCATTCTCACTCTCATCCTCACTCTCATCCTCACTCTCACACTCATTCTCACTCTCGCTCTCATTCTCACTCTCATTCTCGTACTCTGTCTCGTACTCTCTCTCGTACTATCTCTCGTTCTCGCTCGCTCTCGTTCTCGCTCTCGTTCTCGCTCTCGCTCTCGTTCTCGCTCTCTCTTCTCGCTCTCGTTCTCGCTCTCTCATTCTCACCCACTCTCACTCATTTTCACTCTCTCTCTTTCTCACGCTCACTCGTTCTCACGCTCACTCGTTCTCACGCTCACTCGTTCTCACGCTCACTCTGTCTCACGCTCTTACTCTGTCTCACGCTCTTTCTCACTCTCACTCTATCTCACTCTCACTATCTCACTCTATCTCACTCTATCTCACTCGATCTCTCTCTCATTCTCTCTCATTCTCTCACATTCTCTCAATCTCTCTCACTCTCTCTATCTCACTCTTTCTCACGCTCACTCTTTCTCACGCTCACTCTTTCTCACGCTCTCTCTCACTCTCACTCTTTCTCACTCTCACTCTCACTCTTTCTCACTCTCACTCTTTCTCACTCACTCTCACTCTTTCTCACTCCCACTCTCACTCTCTCACTCTCACTCTTTCTCACTCTCACTCTTTCTCACTCTCACTCTTTCTCACTCTCACTCTTTCTCACTCTCACTCTCTCTCACTCTCACTCTCTCTCACTCTCACTCTCACTCTCTCTCACTGTCACTCTCTCTCTCTTTCTCTCTTTCTCTCACTCTCTCTCTCACTCTCTCATTCTCTCTCACTCTCTCTCACTCTCTCTCACTCACGCTCACTCTTTCTCACACTCTTTCTCACTCTCACTCTCACTCTCTCTCACTCTTTCTCTCACTCTTTCTCTCACTCTTTCAATCTTTCTCACTCTCTCTCATTCTCTCTCACTCTCTCATTCTCTCTATCTCATTCTTTCTCACGCTCACTCTTTCTCACGCTCACTCTTTCTCATGCTCACTCTTTCTCACTCTCACTCTCACACTCTTTCTCACCCTCACTCTTTCTCACCCTCACTCTTTCTCACTCTCACTCTTTCTCACTCTCACTCACTCTCACTCTCACTCACTCTCACTCTTTCTCTCTTTCTCTCACTCTCTCTCACTCTCATTCTCTCTCACTCACTCTCACTCACTCTCACTCTTTCTCACTCTCACTCTTTCTCACTCTCACTCTTTCTCACTCTCACTCTTTCTCACTCTCACTCTTTCTCACTCTCACTCTCACTCTCTCTCACTCTCACTCTCTCTCACTGTCACTCTCTCTCACTCTCACTCACTCTTTCTCTCTTTCTCTCACTCTCTCATTCTCTCTCACTCTCTCATTCTCTCTCACTCTCACTCTCTCTCACTCTCTCACTCTCTCTCACTCACGCTCACTCTTTCTCACGCTCTTTCTCACTCTTTCTCACTCTGACTCTTTCTCACTCTCACTCACTATTTCTCTCTAATGAGTGTGAGAATGAGTGAGTGAGAATGAGTGAGAGTGAGAATGAATGAGAGTGAGAATGGGTGAGAGAATGAGTGAGAGAGAGAACGAGTGAGAGAGAGAATGAGAGAGAATGAGTGAGAGTGAGGATGAGTGAGAGTGAGGATGAGTGAGAGTGAGGATGAATGAGAGAGAGGATGAGTGAGAGTGAGGAGGAGTGAGAGTGAGGAGGAGTGAGAGTGAGGAGGAGTGAGAGAGAGGAGTGAGAGAGAGAATGCGTGAGAGAGAGAATGAGTGAGAGAGAATGTGTGAGAGAGAATGAGTGAGAGTGAGAATGAGTGTGAGAGTGAGAATGAGAGTGAGAGTGAGTGAGAGTGAGGGTGAGAACGAGTGAGGGTGAGAATGAGTGAGAGTGAGAGTGAGAGAGTGAGAGTGAGAGAGAATGAGAGTGAGAATGAGTGAGAGTGAGAGAGAGTGAGAGTGAGAGAGAATGGGTGAGAGTGAGAATGGGTGAGAGTGAGAATGGGTGAGAGTGAGAATGGGTGAGAGTGAGAGAGAGAGAATGGGTGAGAGTGAGTGAGAGAGAGAGAGAATGAGTGAGAGAGAGAATGAGAGTGAGGATGAGTGAGAGAGAGGAGGAGTGAGAGAGAGGAGGAGTGAGAGAGAGGAGGAGTGAGAGAGAGGAGTGAGAGAGAGAATGCGTGAGAGAGAATGAGTGAGAGTGAGAGTGAGAATGAGTGAGAGTGAGAAAGAGTGAGAGTGAGAATGAGTGAGTGAGAGTGAGAGTGAGAGAGAGTGAGAGTGAGAGTGAGAGAGAATGGGTGAGAGTGAGAATGAGTGAGAGAGAGAATGAGAGAGAACGAGTGAGAGTGAGGATGAGTGAGAGTGAGGATGAGTGAGAGTGAGGATGAGTGAGAGTGAGGATGAATGAGAGAGAGGATGAGTGAGAGTGAGGAGGAGTGAGAGTGAGGAGGAGTGAGAGTGAGGAGGAGTGAGAGAGGAGGAGTGAGAGAGAGAATGAGTGAGAGAGAATGAGTGAGAGTGAGAATGAGTGTGAGATTGAGTGAGAGTGAGAATGAGTGAGAGTGAGAATGAGTGAGAGTGAGAATGAGTGAGTGAGAGTGAGTGAGAGTGAGAGTGAGAATGAGTGAGGGTGAGAGTGAGAGAGAATGAGAGTGAGAATGAGTGAGAGTGAGAGAGAGAGAGAATGGG
>NW_026867723.1:0-119860 GCF_020745735.1 Hemiscyllium ocellatum | reverse complement strand
AAAAAGGAAAGAAAGAAAGGAGGAAAGTAAAGGGAAAACAATGAAAAGGAAAGAAAAAAGGAAAGGAAAGAACAAAAAATGAAAGAACGAAAGAAATGAAGGAAAGAAAGAAAGAAAAGGAAAGAAAAAAGGAAAGAAAGAAAGTAAAAGAAAGGAAAGATAAAAAGAAAAAGAGAGGAAATAAAAGAAAGAAAGCAAAGAAAGAAAGGAAAGGAAAAAGCAAGGAAGGAAAAGAAAGAAAGAAAGGAAAGGAAGGAAGAGAAATGAAAGAAAGGAAAGAAAGATGGATAAGGAAACAAAGTAAAGACAGAAAGGAAGTAATGGAAAGAAAAAAGGAAAGAAAGAAAAGATGGAAAGGCAAGGCAAGGAAAGGAAACAAAGTAAGGACAGGAAGAAAAAGATAGCAAAGGAAAGAAGGAAAGGAAAGATAGGAAAGGAAAGAAGGAAACGAAAGAAAGGAGAGAAAGGAAGGAAAAGATAAAGCACAGAATGGAACGAAAAGAAAAATGGGAAAGAAAGTAAAGAAAAGAAAGAAATGAAAGTAAAGAACGGAAATAAAGGAAGGAAAGTAAAGGGAAAGCAATGAAAAGGAAAAGAAAAAAGAAAGGAAAGAACAAAGGAAATGTAAGAACGAAAGAAATGAAGGAAACGAAAGAAAGAAAAGGGGAAAAAATACGGAAAGACAAAAGAAAGAAAAAAGGGAAGGAAAGAAAGTAAAAGAAAGGAAATAAAGGATAGAAAAGAAAGAAAGAAAAGAAAGGAAATGAAAGAAAGAAAAAGAAAGGAAAGATGCGTAAAAAAGCAAGTAAGGAAAACACAGAAAGAAAGGAAAGAACAAAGAAAAAAGGGAAAGGAAAGACTAGGAAAGGAAAGAAAGGAAATAAAGATAAAGGAAGGTAAAAAGAAAAAAGAAAGGATTGAAAGAAAAAGAAAAATTGGGAAAAAATTGAAAAGAAAGTAAAGGATGAAGAAAACAGAAAGAATGTTTTAAAAAGAAAAGAAAAAGAAAAGAAATAAGAAAATGAAGGAAAAGAAAGGAATGAAAAACAAGGGAATGGAAAGAAAAGAAAGATAAAAGGAAAGAAAAGAAAAATGGGAAAGAAAGGAAAAGAAAGACGGAGAGGATAGAAGTAAAGGAAATAAAAGAAAGGAAACGAAAGCAAAGAAAAGAAAGGAAAGAAAGAAGGAATGGAAGGAAGAAAGGAAAAAAGATTGGTAAGAAAGAAAGGAAAGAAAGAAAAGGAAAGGACAGGAAAGAAAGAAATGAAAGAAAGGAAAGACAGAAGAAAAAGAAAGGAAAGAAAGAAAAGGAAAAAAGATATGGAAAGACAATAGAAAAAGGAAAGAAAAAAGGAAAGGAAAGAAAGTAAAAGAAAGGAAAGGAAAAAAAGAAAGGAAATAAAAGAAAGAAAGCACAGAAAGAAAGGAAAGGAAAAATAAAGGAAAGAAAAGAGAGGAAAAGAAAGGAAAGATGCATAAGAAAGCAAAGTAATGAAAAGACTGAAAGAATGGAAAGAAAGAAAGGAAAGAAAGGAAAAGAAAGGACAGGAAAGAAAGAAATGAAAGAAAGGAAAGACAGAAAGGAAAGGAAAAGAAAGAAAGGAAGAAAGAAAAAGCTAGGAAAGGAAGGAAAAGAAAAAAGGAAGAGAAATGAAAGAAAAGAAAGAAGATGCGTAAGAAAACGAAGTAAAGAAAGCAAAGGCAAGAAAGAAAGGAAAGAAAAAGAAAAAAGCATAGGAATGAAAAGAAAGAAAGGAAGGAAAGGCATGGAAAGGAAGGAAAGGAAAGAAAGGAAATAAAGATAAAGGAAGGTAAAAAGAAAAGCGAAAGGAATGAAAGAAAATGGAAAAATTGGGAAAAAATTAAAAAGAAAGCAAAGGATGAAGAAAACAGAAAGAAAGTATGAAAAAGAAAAAGAAAAGGAAAAAGAGGAAAAGAAAGGAATGAAAAACAAGAGAATGGAAAGAAAAGAAAGATAAAGGAAAGAAAAGAAAAATGGGAAAGAAAGGAAAAGGAAATACAGAGTGGAGAGAAGTAAAGGAAATGAAAGAAAGGAAATGAAAGCAAAGAAAAGAAAGGAAAGAAAGAAAGGAATGGAAGGAAGGAAAAAAGAATGGAAGGAAAGAAAGAAAAAGAAAGGAAAGAAAGAAAGGAATGAAAGGAAAGAAAGGAAGGAAAGTAAAGGGAAAACAATGAAAAGGAAAAGAAAAAAGGAAAGGAAAGAACGAAAGAAATGAAGGAAAGAAAAGAAAGAAAAGGAAAGAAAAAAGGAATGGAAAGACAATAGGAAAGGAAAGAAAAAAGGAAAGGAAAGAAAGGAGGGAAAGTAAAGGGAAAACAATGAAAAGGAAAAGAAAAAAGGAAGGAAAGAACAAAAAAATGAAAGAACGAAAGAAATGAAGGAAAGAAAAGAAAGAAAAGGAAAGAAAAAAGGAAAGAAAGAAAGTAAAAGAAAGGAAAGATAAAAAGAAAAAGAGAGGAAATAAAAGAAAGAAAGCAAAGAAAGAAAGGAAAGGAAAAAGCAAGGAAGGAAAAGAAAGAAAGAAAGGAAAGGAAGGAAGAGAAATGAAAGAAAAGAAAGAAAGATGGATAAGGAAACAAAGTAAAGACAGAAAGGAAGTAATGGAAAGAAAAAAGGGAAAGAAAGAAAAGATGGAAAGGCAAGGCAAGGAAAGGAAACAAAGTAAGGACAGGAAGAAAAAGATAGTAAAGGAAAGAAGGAAAGGAAAGATAGGAAAGAAAGAAGGAAACGAAAGAAAGGAGAAAGGAAGGAAAAGATAAAGCACAGAATGGAACGAAAAGAAAAATGGAAAGAAAGTAAAGAAAAGAAAGAAATGAAAGTAAAGAACGGAAATAAAGGAAGGAAAGTAAAGGGAAAGCAATGAAAAGGAAAAGAAAAAAGAAAGGAAAGAACAAAGGAAATGTAAGAACGAAAGAAATGAAGGAAACGAAAGAAAGAAAAGGGGAAAAAATACGGAAAGACAAAAGGAAAGAAAAAAGGAAGGAAAGAAAGTAAAAGAAAGGAAATAAAGGATAGAAAAGAAAGGAAAGAAAAGAAAGGAAATGAAAGAAAGGAAAAGAAAGGAAAGATGCGTAAAAAAGCAAAGTAAGGAAAACACAGAAAGAAAGGAAAGAACAAAGAAAAAAGGGAAAGGAAAGACTAGGAAAGGAAAGAAAGGAAATAAAGATAAAGGAAGGTAAAAAGAAAAAAGAAAGGATTGAAAGAAAATAGAAAAATTGGGAAAAAATTGAAAAGAAAGTAAAGGATGAAGAAAACAGAAAGAATGTTTTAAAAAGAAAAGAAAAAGAAAAGAAATAAGAAAATGAAGGAAAAGAAAGGAATGAAAAACAAGGGAATGGAAAGAAAAGAAAGATAAAAGGAAAGAAAAGAAAAATGGGAAAGAAAGGAAAAGGAAAGACGGAGAGGATAGAAGTAAAGGAAATAAAAGAAAGGAAACGAAAGCAAAGAAAAGAAAGGAAAGAAAGAAAGGAATGGAAGGAAGGAAAGAAAAAAGATTGGTAAGAAAGAAAGGAAAGAAAGAAAAGGAAAGGACAGGAAAGAAAGAAATGAAAGAAAAGAAAGGAAATGACAGAAAGGAAAAGAAAGGAAAGAAAGAAAAGGAAAAAAGATATGGAAAGACAATAGAAAAAGGAAAGAAAAAAGGAAAGGAAAGAAAGTAAAAGAAAGGAAAGGAAAAAAAAGAAAGGAAATAAAAGAAAGAAAGCACAGAAAAGAAAGGAAAGGAAAAATAAAGGAAAGAAAAGAGAGGAAAAGAAAGGAAAGATGCATAAGAAAGCAAAGTAATGAAAAGACTGAAAGAATGGAAAAAAGAAAGGAAAGAAGGAAAAGAAAGGACAGGAAAGAAAGAAATGAAAGAAAGGAAAGACAAAAGGAAAGGAAAAGAAAGAAAGGGAAGAAAGAAAAAGCTAGGAAAGGAAGGAAAAGAAGAAGAGAAATGAAAGAAAAGAAAGAAATGCGTAAGAAAACGAAGTAAAGAAAGCAAAGGCAAGAAAGAAAGGAAAGAAAAAGAAAAAAGCATAGGAATGAAAAGAAAGAAAGGAAGGAAAGGCATGGAAAGGAAGGAAAGAAAGAAAGGAAAGAAAGATAAAGGAAGGTAAAAAGAAAAGCGAAAGGAATGAAAGAAAATGGAAAAATGGGAAAAAATTAAAAAGAAAGCAAAGGATGAAGAAAACAGAAAGAAAGTATGAAAAAGAAAAAGAAAAGGAAAAAGAAGGAAAAGAAAGGAATGAAAAACAAGAGAATGGAAAGAAAAGAAAGATAAAGGAAAGAAAAGAAAAATGGGAAAGAAAGGAAAGGAAATACAGAGTGGAGAGAAGTAAAGGAAATGAAAGAAAGGAAATGAAAGCAAAGAAAAGAAAGGAAAGAAAGAAAGGAATGGAAGGAAGGAAAAAAGAATGGAAGGAAAGAAAGAAAAAGAAAGGAAAGAAAGAAAGGAATGAAAGGAAGAAAGGGAAGGAAAGTAAAGGGAAACAATGAAAAGGAAAAGAAAAAAGGAAAGGAAAGAACGAAAGAAATGAAGGAAAGAAAAGAAAGAAAAGGAAAGAAAAAAGGAATGGAAAGACAATAGGAAAGGAAAGAAAAAAGAAAGGAAAGAAAGGAGGGAAAGTAAAGGAAAACAATGAAAAGGAAAAGAAAAAAGGAAGGAAAGAACAAAAAAATGAAAGAACGAAAGAAATGAAGGAAAGAAAAGAAAGAAAAGGAAAGAAAAAAGGAAAGAAAGAAAGTAAAAGAAAGGAAAGATAAAAAGAAAAAGAGAGGAAATAAAAGAAAGAAAGCAAAGAAAGAAAGGAAAGGAAAAAAGCAGGAAGGAAAAGAAAGGAAAGAAAGGAAAGGAAGGAAGAGAAATGAAAGAAAAGAAAGAAAGATGGATAAGGAAACAAAGTAAAGACAGAAAGGAAGTAATGGAAAGAAAAAAGGGAAAGAAAGAAAAGATGGAAAGGCAAGGCAAGGAAAGGAAACAAAGTAAGGACAGGAAGAAAAAGATAGCAAAGGAAAGAAGGAAAGGAAAGAAAAAAGGAAAGGAAAGAAAGGAGGGAGGAAACGAAAGAAAGGAGAGAAAGGAAGGAAAAGATAAAGCACAGAATGGAACGAAAAGAAAAATGGAAAGAAAGTAAAGAAAAGAAAGAAATGAAAGTAAAGAACGGAATAAAGGAAGGAAAGTAAGGGAAAGCAATGAAAAGAAAAGAAAAAAGAAAGGAAAGAACAAGGAAATGTAAGAACGAAAGAAATGAAGGAAACGAAGAAAAAAAGGGGGAAAAATACGGAAAAAAAAGGAAAGAAAAAAGGAAGGAAAGAAAAGTAAAAGAAAGAAATAAAGGATAGAAAAGAAAGGAAAGAAAAGAAAGGAAATGAAAGAAAGAAAAGAAAGAAAGAAAAGAAGAAAGATGCGTAAAAAAGCAAAGTAAGGAAAACACAGAAAGAAAGGAAAGAACAAAGAAAAAAGGGAAAGGAAAGACTAGGAAAGGAAAGAAAGGAATAAAGATAAAGGAAGTAAAAAGAAAAAAGAAAGGATTGAAAGAAAATAGAAAAATTGGGAAAAATAAAAGAAAGTAAAGGATGAAGAAAACAGAAAGAATGTTTAAAAAGAAAAGAAAAAGAAAAGAAATAAGAAAATGAAGGAAAAGAAAGGAATGAAAAACAAGGGAATGGAAAGAAAAAAAGATAAAAGGGAAAGAAAGAAAAATGGGAAAGAAAGGAAAAGGAAAGACGGAGAGGATAGAATAAAGAAATAAAAGAAAGGAAACGAAAGCAAAGAAAAGAAAGGAAAGAAAGAAAGGAATGGAAGGAAGAAAGGAAAAAAGATTGGTAAGAAAGAAAGGAAAGAAAGAAAAGGAAAGGACAGGAAAGAAAAAATGAAAGAAAGGAAAGACAGAAGAAAAAAGAAAGGAAAGAAAGAAAGGAAAAAAGATATGGAAAGACAATAGAAAAGGAAAGAAAAAAGGAAAGAAAGAAAGTAAAAGAAAGGAAAGGAAAAAAAGAAAGGAAATAAAAGAAAGAAAGCACAGAAAAGAAAGGAAAGAAAAATAAGGAAAGAAAAAGAGGAAAAAAAGAAAGATGCATAAGAAAGCAAAGTAATGAAAAGACTGAAAGAATGGAAAGAAAGAAAGGAAAGAAAGGAAAAGAAAGGACAGGAAAGAAAGAAATGAAAGAAAGGAAAGACAGAAAGGAAAGGAAAAGAAAGAAAGGAAGAAAGAAAAAGCTAGGAAAAGGAAGGAAAAGAAGGAAGAGAAATGAAAAGAAAAGAAAGAAGATGCGTAAGAAAACGAAGTAAAGAAAGCAAAGGCAAGAAAGAAAAAAAGAAAGGAAAGAAAAAGAAAAAAGCATAGGAATGAAAAGAAAGAAAGGAAGGAAAGAAAAGAAAGGAAGGAAAGGAAAGAAAGGAAATAAAGATAAAGGAAGGTAAAAAGAAAAGCGAAAGGAATGAAAGAAAATGGAAAAATTGGAAAAAATTAAAAAGAAAGCAAAGGATGAAGAAAAAAGAAAGAAAGTATGAAAAAGAAAAAGAAAAGGAAAAAGAAGGAAAAGAAAGGAATGAAAAACAAGAGAATGGAAAGAAAAGAAAGATAAAGGAAAGAAAAGAAAAATGGGAAAGAAAGGAAAAGGAAATACAGAGTGGAGAGAAGTAAGGAAATGAAAGAAAGGAAATGAAAGCAAAGAAAAGAAAGGAAAGAAAGAAAGGAATGGAAGGAAGGAAAAAAGAATGGAAGGAAAGAAAGAAAGAAAGGAAAGAAAGAAAGGAAATGAAAGGAAAGAAAGAAGGAAAGTAAAGGGAAAACAATGAAAGGAAAAGAAAAAGGAAAGGAAAGAACGAAAGAAATGAAGGAAAGAAAAGAAAGAAAAGGAAAGAAAAAAAAAATGGAAAGAAATGAAGGAAAGAAAAGAAAGAAAAGGAAAGGAAAGAAAGGAGGGAAAGTAAAGGGAAAACAATGAAAAGGAAAAGAAAAAAGGAAAGGAAAGAACAAAAAAATGAAAGAACGAAAGAAATGAAGAAAGAAAAGAAAGAAAAGGAAAGAAAAAAGGAAAGAAAGAAAGTAAAAGAAAGGAAAGATAAAAAGAAAAAGAGAGGAAATAAAAGAAAGAAAGCAAAGAAAGAAAGGAAAGGAAAAAAGCAAGGAAGGAAAAGAAAGGAAAGAAAGGAAAGGAAGGAAGAGAAATGAAAGAAAAGAAAGAAAGATGGATAAGGAAACAAAGTAAAGACAGAAAGGAAGTAATGGAAAGAAAAAAGGGAAAGAAAGAAAAGATGGAAAGGCAAGGCAAGGAAAGGAAACAAAGTAAGGACAGAAGAAAGAAATGAAAGAAAGGAAAGGAAAGATAGGAAAGGAAAGAAGAAACGAAGAAAGGAGAGAAAGGAAGGAAAAGATAAAGCACAGAATGGAACGAAAAGAAAAATGGAAAGAAAGTAAAGAAAAGAAAGAAATGAAAGTAAAGAACGGAAATAAAGGAAGGAAAGTAAAGGGAAAGCAATGAAAAGGAAAAGAAAAAAGAAAGGAAAGAACAAAGGAAATGTAAGAACGAAAGAAATGAAGAAACGAAAGAAAGAAAAGGGGAAAAAATACGGAAAGACAAAAGGAAAGAAAAAAGGAAGGAAAGAAAGTAAAGAAAGGAAATAAAGGATAGAAAAGAAGGAAAGAAAAGAAAGGAAATGAAAGAAAGAAAAAGAAAGAAAGATGCGTAAAAAAGCAAAGTAAGGAAAACACAGAAAGAAAGGAAAGAACAAAGAAAAGGGAAAGGAAAGACTAGGAAAGGAATGAAAGGAAATAAAGATAAAGGAAGGTAAAAAGAAAAAAGAAAGGATTGAAAGAAAATAGAAAAATTGGGAAAAAATTGAAAAGAAAGTAAAGGATGAAGAAAACAGAAAGAATGTTTTAAAAAGAAAAGAAAAAGAAAAGAAATAAGAAAATGAAGGAAAAGAAAGAATGAAAAACAAGGGAATGGAAAGAAAAGAAAGATAAAAGGAAAGAAAAGAAAATGGGAAAGAAAGGAAAAGGAAAGACGGAGAGGATAGAAGTAAAGGAAATAAAAGAAAGGAAACGAAAGCAAAGAAAAGAAAGGAAAGAAAGAAAGGAATGGAAGGAAGGAAAGAAAAAAGATTGGTAAGAAAGAAAGAAAGAAAGAAAAGGAAAGGACAGGAAAGAAAGAAATGAAAGAAAGGAAAGACAGAAGAAAAAGAAAGGAAAGAAAGAAAAGGAAAAAAGATATGGAAAGACAATAGAAAAAGGAAAGAAAAAGGAAAGGAAAGAAAGTAAAAGAAAGGAAAGGAAAAAAGAAAAGAAATAAAAGAAAGAAAGCACAGAAAAGAAAGGAAAGGAAAAATAAAGGAAAGAAAAGAGAGGAAAAGAAAGGAAATGCATAAGAAAGCAAAGTAATGAAAAGAACTGAAAGAATGGAAAGAAAGAAAGGAAAGAAAGGAAAAGAAAGGACAGGAAAGAAAGAAATGAAAGAAAGGAAAGGAAAGAGAAAGAAAGGGAAGAAAGAAAAGCTAGGAAAGGAAGGAAAAGAAGGAAGAGAAATGAAGAAAAGAAAGAAGATGCGTAAAAAACGAAGTAAAGAAAGCAAAGCAAGAAAGAAAGGAAAGAAAAAGAAAAAAGCATAGAATGAAAAGAAAGAAAGGAAGAAAGGCATGGAAAGGAAGGAAAGGAAAGAAAGGAAATAAAGATAAAGGAAGGTAAAAAGAAAAGCGAAAGGAATGAAAGAAAATGGAAAAATTGGGAAAAAATTAAAAAGAAAGCAAAGGATGAAGAAAACAAAAAGAAAAAAGGAAAGGAAAGAACGAAAGAAATGAAGGAAAGAAAAGAAAGAAAAGAAAGGAATGAAAAACAAGAGAATGGAAAGAAAAGAAAGATAAAGGAAAGAAAAGAAAAATGGGAAAGAAAGGAAAAGGAAATACAGAGTGGAGAGAAGTAAGGAAATGAAAGAAAGGAAATAAAGCAAAGAAAAGAAAGGAAAGAAAGAAAGGAATGGAAGAAGGAAAAAAGAATGGAAGAAAGAAAGAAAAAGAAAGGAAAGAAAGAAAGGAATGAAAGGAAAGAAAGGAAGGAAAGTAAAGGGAAAAAAATGGAAAAGGAAAGGAAAAACGAAAGAAATGAAGGAAAGAAAAGAAAAAAAGGAAAGAAAAAGGAATGGAAAGACAATAGAAAGGAAAGAAAAAAGAAAGGAAAGAAAGGAGGGAAAGTAAGGAAAACAATGAAAAGGAAAAGAAAAAAGGAAAGGAAAAGAACAAAAAAATGAAAGAACGAAAGAAATGAAGGAAAGAAAAGAAAGAAAAGGAAAGAAAAAAGGAAAGAAAGAAAGTAAAAGAAAGGAAAGATAAAAAGAAAAAGAGAGGAAATAAAAGAAAGAAAGCAAAGAAAGAAAGGAAAGGAAAAAAGCAAGGAAGGAAAAGAAAGGAAAGAAAGGAAAGGAAGGAAGAGAAATGAAAGAAAAGAAAGAAAGATGGATAAGGAAACAAAGTAAAGACAGAAAGGAAGTAATGGAAAGAAAAAAGGGAAAGAAAGAAAAGATGGAAAGGCAAGGCAAGGAAAGGAAACAAAGTAAGGACAGGAAGAAATAGATAGCAAAGGAAAGAAGGAAAGGAAAGAAGGAAACGAAAGAAAGGAGAGAAAGGAAGGAAAAGATAAAGCACAGAATGGAACGAAAAGAAAAATGGGAAAGAAAGTAAAGAAAAGAAAGAAATGAAAGTAAAGAACGGAAATAAAGGAAGGAAAGTAAAGGGAAAGCAATGAAAAGGAAAAGAAAAAAGAAAGGAAAGAACAAAGGAAATGTAAGAACGAAAGAAATGAAGGAAACGAAAGAAAGAAAAGGGGGAAAAAAATACGGAAAGACAAAAGGAAAGAAAAAAGGGAAGGAAAGAAAGTAAAAGAAAGGAAATAAAGGATAGAAAAGAAAGGAAAGAAAAGAAAGGAAATGAAAGAAAGAAAAGAAAGGAAAGATGCGTAAAAAAGCAAAGTAAGGAAAACACAGAAAGAAAGGAAAGAACAAAGAAAAAAGGAAAGGAAAGACTAGGAAAGGAAAGAAAGGAAATAAAGATAAAGGAAGGTAAAAAGAAAAAAGAAAGGATTGAAAGAAAATAGAAAAATTGGGAAAAAATTGAAAAGAAAGTAAAGGATGAAGAAAACAGAAAGAATGTTTTAAAAAGAAAAGAAAAAGAAAAGAAATAAGAAAATGAAGGAAAAGAAAGGAATGAAAAACAAGGGAATGGAAAGAAAAGAAAGATAAAAGGAAAGAAAAGAAAAATGGGAAAGAAAGGAAAAGGAAAGACGGAGAGGATAGAAGTAAAGGAAATAAAAGAAAGGAAACGAAAGCAAAGAAAAGAAAGGAAAGAAAGAAAGGAATGGAAGGAAGGAAAGGAAAAAAGATTGGTAAGAAAGAAAGGAAAGAAAGAAAAGGAAAGGACAGGAAAGAAAGAAATGAAAGAAAGGAAAGACAGAAGAAAAAGAAAGGAAAGAAAGAAAAGGAAAAAAGATATGGAAAGACAATAGAAAAAGGAAAGAAAAAAGGAAAGGAAAGAAAGTAAAAGAAAGGAAAGGAAAAAAAGAAAGGAAATAAAAGAAAGAAAGCACAGAAAAGAAAGGAAAGGAAAAATAAAGGAAAGAAAAGAGAGGAAAAGAAAGGAAAGATGCATAAGAAAGCAAAGTAATGAAAAGACTGAAAGAATGGAAAGAAAGAAAGGAAAGAAAGGAAAAGAAAGGACAGGAAAGAAAGAAATGAAAGAAAGGAAAGACAGAAAGGAAAGGAAAAGAAAGAAAGGGAAGAAAGAAAAAGCTAGGAAAGGAAGGAAAAGAAGGAAGAGAAATGAAAGAAAAGAAAGAAGATGCGTAAGAAAACGAAGTAAAGAAAGCAAAGGCAAGAAAGAAAGGAAAGAAAAAGAAAAAAGCATAGGAATGAAAAGAAAGAAAGGAAGGAAAGGCATGGAAAGGAAGGAAAGGAAAGAAAGGAAATAAAGATAAAGGAAGGTAAAAAGAAAAGCGAAAGGAATGAAAGAAAATGGAAAAATTGGGAAAAAATTAAAAAGAAAGCAAAGGATGAAGAAAACAGAAAGAAAGTATGAAAAAGAAAAAGAAAAGGAAAAAGAAGGAAAAGAAAGGAATGAAAAACAAGAGAATGGAAAGAAAAGAAAGATAAAGGAAAGAAAAGAAAAATGGGAAAGAAAGGAAAAGGAAATACAGAGTGGAGAGAAGTAAGGAAATGAAAGAAAGGAAATGAAAGCAAAGAAAAGAAAGGAAAGAAAGAAAGGAATGGAAGGAAGGAAAAAAGAATGGAAGGAAAGAAAGAAAAAGAAAGGAAAGAAAGAAAGGAATGAAAGGAAAGAAAGGAAGGAAAGTAAAGGGAAAACAATGAAAAGGAAAAGAAAAAGGAAAGGAAAGAACGAAAGAAATGAAGGAAAGAAAAGAAAGAAAAGGAAAGAAAAAAGGAATGGAAAGACAATAGGAAAGGAAAGAAAAAGGAAAGGAAAGAAAGGAGGGAAAGTAAAGGGAAAACAATGAAAAGGAAAAGAAAAAAGGAAAGGAAAGAACAAAAAAAAGAAAGAACGAAAGAAATGAAGGAAAGAAAAGAAAGAAAAGGAAAGAAAAAAGGAAAGAAAGAAAGTAAAAGAAAGGAAAGATAAAAAGAAAAAGAGAGGAAATAAAAGAAAGAAAGCAAAGAAAGAAAGGAAAGGAAAAAAGCAAGGAAGGAAAAGAAAGGAAAGAAAGGAAAGGAAGGAAGAGAAATGAAAGAAAAGAAAGAAAGATGGATAAGGAAACAAAGTAAAGACAGAAAGGAAGTAATGGAAAGAAAAAAGGGAAAGAAAGAAAAGATGGAAAGGCAAGGCAAGGAAAGGAAACAAAGTAAGGACAGGAAGAAATAGATAGCAAAGGAAAGAAGGAAAGGAAAGATAGGAAAGGAAAGAAGGAAACGAAAGAAAGGAGAGAAAGGAAGGGAAAGATAAAGCACAGAATGGAACGAAAAGAAAAATGGGAAAGAAAGTAAAGAAAAGAAAGAAATGAAAGTAAAGAACGGAAATAAAGGAAGGAAAGTAAAGGGAAAGCAATGAAAAGGAAAAGAAAAAAGAAAGGAAAGAACAAAGGAAATGTAAGAACGAAAGAAATGAAGGAAACGAAAGAAAGAAAAGGGGGAAAAAATACGGAAAGACAAAAGGAAAGAAAAAAGGGAAGGAAAGAAAGTAAAAGAAAGGAAATAAAGGATAGAAAAGAAAGGAAAGAAAAGAAAGGAAATGAAAGAAAGGAAAAGAAAGGAAAGATGCGTAAAAAAGCAAAGTAAGGAAAACACAGAAAGAAAGGAAAGAACAAAGAAAAAAGGGAAAGGAAAGACTAGGAAAGGAAAGAAAGGAAATAAAGATAAAGGAAGGTAAAAAGAAAAAAGAAAGGATTGAAAGAAAATAGAAAAATTGGGAAAAAATTGAAAAGAAAGTAAAGGATGAAGAAAACAGAAAGAATGTTTTAAAAAGAAAAGAAAAAGAAAAGAAATAAGAAAATGAAGGAAAAGAAAGGAATGAAAAACAAGGGAATGGAAAGAAAAGAAAGATAAAAGGAAAGAAAAGAAAAATGGGAAAGAAAGAAAAGGAAAGACGGAGAGGATAGAAGTAAAGGAAATAAAAGAAAGGAAACGAAAGCAAAGAAAAGAAAGAAAGAAAGAAAGGAATGGAAGGAAGGAAAGGAAAAAGATTGGTAAGAAAGAAAGGAAAGAAAGAAAAGGAAAGACAGGAAAGAAAGAAATGAAAGAAAGGAAAGACAGAAGAAAAAAGAAAGGAAAGAAAGAAAAGGAAAAAAGATATGGAAAGACAATAGAAAAAGGAAAGAAAAAAGGAAAGGAAAGAAAGTAAAAGAAAGGAAAGGAAAAAAAGAAAGGAAATAAAAGAAAGAAAGCACAGAAAAGAAAGGAAAGGAAAAATAAAGGAAAGAAAAGAGAGGAAAAGAAAGGAAAGATGCATAAGAAAGCAAAGTAATGAAAAGACTGAAAGAATGGAAAGAAAGAAAGGAAAGAAAGGAAAAGAAAGGACAGGAAAGAAAGAAATGAAAGAAAGGAAAGACAGAAAGGAAAGGAAAAGAAAGAAAGGGAAGAAAGAAAAAGCTAGGAAAGGAAGGAAAAGAAGGAAGAGAAATGAAAGAAAAGAAAGAAGATGCGTAAGAAAACGAAGTAAAGAAAGCAAAGGCAAGAAAGAAAGGAAAGAAAAAGAAAAAAGCATAGGAATGAAAAGAAAGAAAGGAAGGAAAGGCATGGAAAGGAAGGAAAGGAAAGAAAGGAAATAAAGATAAAGGAAGGTAAAAAGAAAAGCGAAAGGAATGAAAGAAAATGGAAAAATTGGGAAAAAATTAAAAAGAAAGCAAAGGATGAAGAAAACAGAAAGAAAGTATGAAAAAGAAAAAGAAAAGGAAAAAGAAGGAAAAGAAAGGAATGAAAAACAAGAGAATGAAAGAAAAGAAAGATAAAGAAAAGAAAAGAAAAATGGAAAGAAAGGAAAAGGAAATACAGAGTGGAGAGAAGTAAAGGAAATGAAAGAAAGGAAATGAAAGCAAAGAAAAGAAAGGAAAGAAGAAAGGAATGGAAGGAAGGAAAAAAGAATGGAAGGAAAGAAGAAAAAGAAAGGAAAGAAAGAAAGGAATGAAAGGAAAGAAAGGAAGGAAAGTAAAGGGAAAACAATGAAAGGAAAAGAAAAAAGGAAAGGAAAGAACGAAAGAAATGAAGGAAAGAAAAGAAAGAAAAGGAAAGAAAAAAGGAATGGAAAGACAATAGGAAAGGAAAGAAAAAAGGAAAGGAAAGAAAGGAGGGAAAGTAAAGGGAAAACAATGAAAAGGAAAAGAAAAAAGGAAAGGAAAGAACAAAAAAATGAAAGAACGAAAGAAATGAAGGAAAGAAAAGAAAGAAAAGGACAGAAAAAAGGAAAGAAAGAAAGAAAGAAAGGAAAGATAAAAAAAAAAGAGAGGAAATAAATGAAAGAAAGCAAAGAAAGAAAGGAAAGGAAAAAAAGCAAGGAAGGAAAAGAAAGGAAAGAATGGAAAGGAAGGAAGAGAAATGAAAGAAAGGAAAGAAAGATGGATAAGGAAACAAAGTAAAGACAGAAAGGAAGTAATGGAAAGAAAAAAGGGAAAGAAAGAAAAGATGGAAAGGCAAGGCAAGGAAAGGAAACAAAGTAAGGACAGGAAGAAATAGATAGCAAAGGAAAGAAGGAAAGGAAAGATAGGAAAGGAAAGAAGGAAACGAAAGAAAGGAGAGAAAGGAAGGAAAACATAAAGCACAGAATGGAACGAAAAGAAAAATGGGAAAGAAAGTAAAGAAAAGAAAGAAATGAAAGTAAAGAACGGAAATAAAGGAAGGAAAGTAAAGGGAAAGCAATGAAAAGGAAAAGAAAAAAGAAAGGAAAGAACAAAGGAAATGTAAGAACGAAAGAAATGAAGGAAACGAAAGAAAGAAAAGGGGGAAAATATACGGAAAGACAAAAGGAAAGAAAAAAGGGAAGGAATGAAAGTAAAAGAAAGGAAATAAAGGATAGAAAAGAAAGGAAAGAAAAGAAAGGAAATGAAAGAAAGGAAAAGAAAGGAAAGATGCGTAAAAAAGCAAAGTAAGGAAAACACAGAAAGAAAGGAAAGAACAAAGAAAAAAGGGAAAGGAAAGACTAGGAAAGGAAAGAAAGGAAATAAAGATAAAGGAAGGTAAAAAGAAAAAAGAAAGGATTGAAAGAAAATAGAAAAATTGGGAAAAAATTGAAAAGAAAGTAAAGGATGAAGAAAACAGAAAGAATGTTTTAAAAAGAAAAGAAAAAGAAAGAAATAAGAAAATGAAGGAAAAGAAAGGAATGAAAAACAAGGGAATGGAAAGAAAAGAAAGATAAAAGGAAAGAAAAGAAAAATGGGAAAGAAAGGAAAAGGAAAGACGGAGAGGATAGAAGTAAAGGAAATAAAAGAAAGGAAACGAAAGCAAAGAAAAGAAAGGAAAGAAAGAAAGGAATGGAAGGAAGGAAAGGAAAAAAGATTGGTAAGAAAGAAAGGAAAGAAAGAAAAGGAAAGGACAGGAAAGAAAGAAATGAAAGAAAGGAAAGACAGAAGAAAAAAGAAAGGAAAGAAAGAAAAGGAAAAAAGATATGGAAAGACAATAGAAAAAGGAAAGAAAAAAGGAAAGGAAAGAAAGTAAAAGAAAGGAAAGGAAAAAAAAGAAAGGAAATAAAAGAAAGAAAGCACAGAAAAGAAAGGAAAGGAAAAATAAAGGAAAGAAAAGAGAGGAAAAGAAAGGAAAGATGCATAAGAAAGCAAAGTAATGAAAAGACTGAAAGAATGGAAAGAAAGAAAGGAAAGAAAGGAAAGAAAAGGACAGGAAAGAAAGAAATGAAAGAAAGGAAAGACAGAAAGGAAAGGAAAAGAAAGAAAGGGAAGAAAGAAAAAGCTAGGAAAGGAAGGAAAGAAGGAAGAGAAATGAAAGAAAAGGAAAGAAGATGCGTAAGAAAACGAAGTAAAGAAAGCAAAGGCAAGAAAGAAAGGAAAGAAAAAGAAAAAAGCATAGGAATGAAAAGAAAGAAAGGAAGGAAAGGCATGGAAAGGAAGGAAATGAAAGAAAGGAAATAAAGATAAAGGAAGGTAAAAAGAAAAGCGAAGGAATGAAAGAAAATGGAAAAATTGGGAAAAAATTAAAAAGAAAGCAAAGGATGAAGAAAACAGAAAGAAAGTATGAAAAAGAAAAAGAAAAGGAAAAAGAAGGAAAAGAAAGGAATGAAAAACAAGAGAATGGAAAGAAAAGAAAGATAAAGGAAAGAAAAGAAAAATGGGAAAGAAGGAAAAGGAAATACAGAGTGGAGAGAAGTAAAGGAAATGAAAGAAAGGAAATGAAAGCAAAGAAAGAAAGGAAAGAAGAAAGGAATGGAAGGAAGGAAAAAGAATGGAAGGAAAGAAAGAAAAAGAAAGGAAAGAAAGGAAGGAAAGTAAAGGGAAAACAATGAAAGGAAAAGAAAAAAGGAAAGGAAAGAAACGAAAGAAATGAAGGAAAGAAAAGAAAGAAAAGGAAAGAAAAAAGGAATGGAAAGACAATAGGAAAGGAAAGAAAAAAGGAAAGGAAAGAAAGGAGGGAAAGTAAAGGGAAAACAATGAAAAGGAAAAGAAAAAAGGAAAGGAAAGAACAAAAAAATGAAAGAACGAAAGAAATGAAGGAAAGAAAAGAAAGAAAAGGAAAGAAAAAAGGAAAGAAAGAAAGTAAAAGAAAGGAAAGATAAAAAGAAAAGAGAGGAAATAAAAGAAAGAAAGCAAAGAAAGAAAGGAAAGGAAAAAAGCAAGGAAGGAAAAGAAAGGAAAGAATGGAAAGGAAGGAAGAGAAATGAAAGAAAGGAAAGAAAGATGGATAAGGAAACAAAGTAAAGACAGAAAGGAAGTAATGGAAAGAAAAAAGGGAAAGAAAGAAAAGATGGAAAGGCAAGGCAAGGAAAGGAAACAAAGTAAGGACAGGAAGAAATAGATAGCAAAGGAAAGAAGGAAAGGAAAGATAGGAAAGGAAAGAAGGAAACGAAAGAAAGGAGAGAAAGGAAGGAAAACATAAAGCACAGAATGGAACGAAAAGAAAAATGGGAAAGAAAGTAAAGAAAAGAAAGAAATGAAAGTAAAGAACGGAAATAAAGGAAGGAAAGTAAAGGGAAAGCAATGAAAAGGAAAAGAAAAAAGAAAGGAAAGAACAAAGGAAATGTAAGAACGAAAGAAATGAAGGAAACGAAAGAAAGAAAAGGGGAAAAAATACGGAAAGACAAAAGGAAAGAAAAAAGGGAAGGAATGAAAGTAAAAGAAAGGAAATAAAGGATAGAAAAGAAAGGAAAGAAAAGAAAGGAAATGAAAGAAAAAAGAAAGAAAAGAAAGGAAAGATGCGTAAAAAAGCAAAGTAAGGAAAACACAGAAAGAAAGGAAAGAACAAAGAAAAAAGGGAAAGGAAAGACTAGGAAAGGAATGAAAGGAAATAAAGATAAAGGAAGGTAAAAAGAAAAAAGAAAGGATTGAAAGAAAATAGAAAAATTGGGAAAAAATTGAAAAGAAAGTAAAGGATGAAGAAAAACAGAAAGAATGTTTTAAAAAGAAAAGAAAAAGAAAAGAAATAAGAAAATGAAGGAAAAGAAAGGAATGAAAAACAAGGGAATGGAAAGAAAAGAAAGATAAAAGGAAAGAAAAGAAAAATGGGAAAGAAAGGAAAAGGAAAGACGGAGAGGATAGAAGTAAAGGAAATAAAAGAAAGGAAACGAAAGCAAAGAAAAGAAAGGAAAGAAAGAAAGGAATGGAAGGAAGGAAAGGAAAAAAGATTGGTAAGAAAGAAAGGAAAGAAAGAAAAGGAAAGGACAGGAAAGAAAGAAATGAAAGAAAGGAAAGACAGAAAAAAAAGAAAGGAAAGAAAGAAAAGGAAAAAAGATATGGAAAGACAATAGAAAAAGGAAAGAAAAAAGGAAAGGAAAGAAAGTAAAAGAAAGGAAAGGAAAAAAAGAAAGGAAATAAAAGAAAGAAAGCACAGAAAAGAAAGGAAAGGAAAAATAAAGGAAAGAAAAGAGAGGAAAAGAAAGGAAAGATGCATAAGAAAGCAAAGTAATGAAAAGACTGAAAGAATGGAAAGAAAGAAAGGAAAGAAAGGAAAAGAAAGGACAGGAAAGAAAGAAATGAAAGAAAGGAAAGACAGAAAGGAAAGGAAAAGAAAGAAAGGGAAGAAAGAAAAAGCTAGGAAAGGAAGAAAAGAAGGAAGAGAAATGAAAGAAAGAAAGAAGATGCGTAAGAAAAACGAAGTAAAGAAAGCAAAGGCAAGAAAGAAAGGAAAGAAAAAGAAAAAAAGCATAGGAATGAAAAGAAAGAAAGGAAGGAAAGGCATGGAAAGGAAGGAAAGGAAAGAAAGGAAATAAAGATAAAGGAAGGTAAAAAGAAAGCGAAAGGAATGAAAGAAAATGGAAAAATTGGGAAAAAATTAAAAGAAAGCAAAGGATGAAGAAAACAGAAAGAAAGTATGAAAAAGAAAAAGAAAAGGAAAAGAAGGAAAAGAAAGGAATGAAAAACAAGAGAATGGAAAGAAAAGAAAGATAAAGGAAAGAAAAGAAAAATGGGAAAGAAAGGAAAAGGAAATACAGAGTGGAGAGAAGTAAAGGAAATGAAAGAAAGGAAATGAAAGCAAAGAAAAGAAAGGAAAGAAAGAAAGGAATGGAAGGAAGGAAAAAAGAATGGAAGGAAAGAAAGAAAAAGAAAGGAAAGAAAGAAAGGAATGAAAGGAAAGAAAGGAAGGAAAGTAAAGGGAAAACAATGAAAAGGAAAAGAAAAAAGGAAAGGAAAGAACGAAAGAAATGAAGGAAAGAAAAGAAAGAAAAGGAAAGAAAAAAGGAATGGAAAGACAATAGGAAAGGAAAGAAAAAAGGAAAGGAAAGAAAGGAGGGAAAGTAAAGGGAAAACAATGAAAAGGAAAAGAAAAAAGGAAAGGAAAGAACAAAAAAATGAAAGAACGAAAGAAATGAAGGAAAGAAAAGAAAGAAAAGGAAAGAAAAAAGGAAAGAAAGAAAGTAAAAGAAAGGAAAGATAAAAAGAAAAAGAGAGGAAATAAAGAAAGAAAGCAAAGAAAGAAAGGAAAGGAAAAAAGCAAGGAAGGAAAAGAAAGGAAAGAAAGGAAAGGAAGGAAGAGAAATGAAAGAAAAGAAAGAAAGATGGATAAGGAAACAAAGTAAAGACAGAAAGGAAGTAATGGAAAGAAAAAAGGGAAAGAAAGAAAAGATGGAAAGGCAAGGCAAGGAAAGGAAACAAAGTAAGGACAGGAAGAAAAAGATAGTAAAGGAAAGAAGGAAAGGAAAGATAGGAAAGGAAAGAAGGAAACGAAAGAAAGTAGAGAAAGGAAGGAAAAGATAAAGCACAGAATGGAACGAAAAGAAAAATGGGAAAGAAAGTAAAGAAAAGAAAGAAATGAAAGTAAAGAACGGAAATAAAGGAAGGAAAGTAAAGGGAAAGCAATGAAAAGGAAAAGAAAAAAGAAAGGAAAGAACAAAGGAAATGTAAGAACGAAAGAAATGAAGGAAACGAAAGAAAGAAAAGGGGGAAAAAATACGGAAAGACAAAAGGAAAGAAAAAAGGGAAGGAAAGAAAGTAAAAGAAAGGAAATAAAGGATAGAAAAGAAAGAAAGAAAAGAAAGGAAATGAAAGAAAGAAAAGAAAGGAAAGATGCGTAAAAAAGCAAAGTAAGGAAAACACAGAAAGAAAGGAAAGAACAAAGAAAAAAGGAAAGGAAAGACTAGGAAAGAAAGAAAGGAAATAAAGATAAAGGAAGGTAAAAAGAAAAAAGAAAGGATTGAAAGAAAATAGAAAAATTGGGAAAAAATTGAAAAGAAAGTAAAGGATGAAGAAAACAGAAAGAATGTTTTAAAAAGAAAAGAAAAAGAAAAGAAATAAGAAAATGAAGGAAAAGAAAGGAATGAAAAACAAGGGAATGGAAAGAAAAGAAAGATAAAAGGAAAGAAAAGAAAAATGGGAAAGAAAGGAAAAGGAAAGACGGAGAGGATAGAAGTAAAGGAAATAAAGAAAGGAAACGAAAGCAAAGAAAAGAAAGGAAAGAAAGAAAGGAATGGAAGGAAGGAAAGGAAAAAAGATTGGTAAGAAAGAAAGGAAAGAAAGAAAAGGAAAGGACAGGAAAGAAAGAAATGAAAGAAAGGAAAGACAGAAGAAAAAGAAAGGAAAGAAAGAAAAGGAAAAAGATATGGAAAGACAATAGAAAAAGGAAAGAAAAAAGGAAAGGAAAGAAAGTAAAAGAAAGGAAAGGATAAAAAGAAAGGAAATAAAAGAAAGAAAGCACAGAAAAGAAAGGAAAGGAAAAATAAAGGAAAGAAAAGAGAGGAAAAGAAAGGAAAGATGCATAAGAAAGCAAAGTAATGAAAAGACTGAAAGAATGGAAAGAAAGAAAGGAAAGAAAGGAAAAGAAAGGACAGGAAAGAAAGAAATGAAAGAAAGGAAAGGAAAAGAAAGAAAGGGAAGAAAGAAAAAGCTAGGAAAGGAAGGAAAAGAAGGAAGAGAAATGAAAGAAAAGAAAGAAGATGCGTAAGAAAACGAAGTAAAGAAAGCAAAGGCAAGAAAGAAAGGAAAGAAAAAGAAAAAAGCATAGGAATGAAAAGAAAGAAAGGAAGGAAAGGCATGGAAAGGAAGGAAAGGAAAGAAAGGAAATAAAGATAAAGGAAGGTAAAAAGAAAAGCGAAAGGAATGAAAGAAAATGGAAAAAATTGGGAAAAAATTAAAAAGAAAGCAAAGGATGAAGAAAACAGAAAGAAAGTATGAAAAAGAAAAAGAAAAGGAAAAGAAGGAAAAGAAAGGAATGAAAAACAAGAGAATGGAAGAAAAGAAAGATAAAGGAAAGAAAAGAAAAATGGGAAAGAAAGGAAAAGGAAATACAGAGTGAGAGAAGTAAAGGAAATGAAAGAAAGGAAATGAAAGCAAAGAAAAGAAAGGAAGAAAGAAAGGAATGGAAGGAAGGAAAAAAGAATGGAAGGAAAGAAAGAAAAAGAAAGGAAAGAAAGAAAGGAATGAAAGGAAGAAAGGAAGGAAAGTAAAGGGAAAACAATGAAAAGGAAAGGAAAGAACGAAAGAAATGAAGGAAAGAAAAGAAAGAAAAGGAAAGAAAAAAGGAATGGAAAGACAATAGGAAAGGAAAGAAAAAAGGAAAGGAAAGAAAGGAGGGAAGTAAAGGGAAAACAATGAAAAGGAAAAGAAAAAAGGAAAGGAAAGAACAAAAAAATGAAAGAACGAAAGAAATGAAGGAAAGAAAAGAAAGAAAAGGAAAGAAAAAAGGAAAGAAAGAAAGTAAAAGAAAGGAAAGATAAAAAGAAAAAGAGAGGAATAAAAGAAAGAAAGCAAAGAAAGAAAGGAAAGGAAAAAAGCAAGGAAGGAAAGAAAGGAAAGAAAGAAAGGAAGGAAGAGAAATGAAAGAAAAGAAAGAAAGATGGATAAGGAAACAAAGTAAAGACAGAAAGGAAGTAATGGAAAGAAAAAAGGGAAAGAAAGAAAAGATGGAAAGGCAAGGCAAGGAAAGGAAACAAAGTAAGGACAGGAAGAAAAAGATAGCAAAGGAAAGAAGGAAAGGAAAGAAGGAAACGAAAGAAAGTAGAGAAAGGAAGGAAAAGATAAAGCACAGAATGGAACGAAAAGAAAAATGGGAAAGAAAGTAAAGAAAAGAAAGAAATGAAAGTAAAGAACGGAAATAAAGGAAGGAAAGTAAAGGGAAAGCAATGAAAAGGAAAAGAAAAAAGAAAGGAAAGAACAAAGGAAATGTAAGAACGAAAGAAATGAAGGAAACGAAAGAAAGAAAAGGGGGAAAAAATACGGAAAGACAAAAGGAAAGAAAAAGGGAAGGAAAGAAAGTAAAAGAAAGGAAATAAAGGATAGAAAAGAAAGGAAAGAAAAGAAAGGAAATGAAAGAAAGAAAAAGAAAGGAAAGATGCGTAAAAAAGCAAAGTAAGGAAAAACACAGAAAGAAAGGAAAGAACAAAGAAAAAAGGGAAAGGAAAGACTAGGAAAGGAAAGAAAGGAAATAAAGATAAAGGAAGGTAAAAAGAAAAAAGAAAGGATTGAAAGAAAATAGAAAAATTGGGAAAAAATTGAAAAGAAAGTAAAGGATGAAGAAAACAGAAAGAATGTTTTAAAAAGAAAAGAAAAAGAAAAGAAATAAGAAAATGAAGGAAAAGAAAGGAATGAAAAACAAGGGAATGGAAAGAAAAGAAAGATAAAAGGAAAGAAAAGAAAAATGGGAAAGAAAGGAAAAGGAAAGACGGAGAGGATAGAAGTAAAGGAAATAAAAGAAAGGAAACGAAAGCAAAGAAAAGAAAGGAAAGAAAGAAGGAATGGAAGGAAGGAAAGGAAAACGATTGGTTAGAAAGAAAGGAAAGAAAGAAAAGGAAAGGACAGGAAAGAAAGAAATGAAAGAAAGGAAAGACAGAAGAAAAAAGAAAGGAAAGAAAGAAAAGGAAAAAAGATATGGAAAGACAATAGAAAAAGGAAAGAAAAAAGGAAAGGAAAGAAAGTAAAAGAAAGGAAAGGAAAAAAAGAAAGGAAATAAAAGAAAGAAAGCACAGAAAAGAAAGGAAAGGAAAAATAAAGGAAAGAAAAGAGAGGAAAAGAAAGGAAAGATGCATAAGAAAGCAAAGTAATGAAAAGACTGAAAGAATGGAAAGAAAGAAAGGAAAGAAAGGAAAAGAAAGGACAGGAAAGAAAGAAATGAAGAAAGGAAAGACAGAAAGGAAAGGAAAAGAAAGAAAGGAAGAAAGAAAAAGCTAGGAAAGGAAGGAAAAGAAGGAAGAGAAATGAAAGAAAAGAAAGAAGATGCGTAAGAAAACGAAGTAAAGAAAGCAAAGGCAAGAAGAAAGGAAAGAAAAGAAAAAAGCATAGGAATGAAAAGAAAGAAGGAAGGAAAGGCATGGAAAGGAAGGAAAGGAAAGAAAGGAAATAAAGATAAAGGAAGGTAAAAAGAAAAGCGAAAGGAATGAAAGAAAATGGAAAAATTGGGAAAAAATTAAAAAGAAAGCAAAGGATGAAGAAAACAGAAAGAAAGTATGAAAAGAAAAAGAAAAGGAAAAAGAAGGAAAAGAAAGGAATGAAAAACAAGAGAATGGAAAGAAAAGAAAGATAAAGGAAAGAAAAGAAAAATGGGAAAGAAAGGAAAAGGAAATACAGAGTGGAGAGAAGTAAAGGAAATGAAAGAAAGGAAATGAAAGCAAAGAAAAGAAAGGAAAGAAAGAAAGGAATGGAAGGAAGGAAAAAAGAATGGAAGGAAAGAAAGAAAAAGAAAGGAAAGAAAGAAAGGAATGAAAGGAAAGAAAGGAAGGAAAGTAAAGGGAAACAATGAAAAGGAAAAGAAAAAAGGAAAGGAAAGAACGAAAGAAATGAAGGAAAGAAAAGAAAGAAAAGGAAAGAAAAAAGGAATGGAAAGACAATAGGAAAGGAAAGAAAAAAGGAAAGGAAAGAAAGGAGGGAAAGTAAAGGGGAAAACAATGAAAAGGAAAAGAAAAAAGGAAAGGAAAGAACAAAAAAATGAAAGAACGAAAGAAATGAAGGAAAGAAAAGAAAGAAAAGGAAAGAAAAAAGGAAAGAAAGAAAGTAAAAGAAAGGAAAGATAAAAAGAAAAAGAGAGGAAATAAAAGAAAGAAAGCAAAGAAAGAAAGGAAAGGAAAAAAGCAAGGAAGGAAAAGAAAGGAAAGAAAGGAAAGGAAGGAAGAGAAATGAAAGAAAAGAAAGAAAGATGGATAAGGAAACAAAGTAAAGACAGAAAGGAAGTAATGGAAAGAAAAAAGGGAAAGAAAGAAAAGATGGAAAGGCAAGGCAAGGAAAGGAAACAAAGTAAGGACAGGAAGAAAAAGATAGCAAAGGAAAGAAGGAAAGGAAAGATAGGAAAGGAAAGAAGGAAACGAAAGAAAGGAGAGAAAGGAAGGAAAAGATAAAGCACAGAATGGAACGAAAAGAAAAATGGGAAAGAAAGTAAAGAAAAGAAAGAAATGAA
The DNA here is from genome assembly GCF_020745735.1 of Hemiscyllium ocellatum. Classification (NCBI taxonomy): domain Eukaryota; kingdom Metazoa; phylum Chordata; class Chondrichthyes; order Orectolobiformes; family Hemiscylliidae; genus Hemiscyllium; species Hemiscyllium ocellatum. The sequence continues at coordinate 96,384 of NW_026867723.1, read as the reverse complement.
AGTAAAGAACGGAAATAAAGGAAGGAAAGTAAAGGGAAAGCAATGAAAAGGAAAAGAAAAAAGAAAGGAAAGAACAAAGGAAATGTAAGAACGAAAGAAATGAAGGAAACGAAAGAAAGAAAAGGGAAAAAAATACGGAAAGACAATAGAAAAAGGAAAGAAAAAAGGGAAGGAAAGAAAGTAAAAGAAAGGAAATAAAGGATAGAAAAGAAAGGAAAGAAAAGAAAGGAAATGAAAGAAAGAAAAAGAAAGGAAAGATGCGTAAAAAAGCAAAGTAAGGAAAACACAGAAAGAAAGGAAAGAACAAAGAAAAAAGGGAAAGGAAAGACTAGGAAAGGAAAGAAAGGAAATAAAGATAAAGGAAGGTAAAAAGAAAAAAGAAAGGATTGAAAGAAAATAGAAAAATGGGAAAAAATTGAAAAGAAGTAAAGGATGAAGAAAACAGAAAGAATGTTTTAAAAGAAAAGAAAAAGAAAAGAATAAGAAAATGAAGGAAAAGAAAGGAATGAAAAACAAGGGATGGAAAGAAAAGAAAGATAAAAGGAAAGAAAAGAAAAATGGGAAAGAAAGGAAAAGGAAAGACGGAGAGGATAGAAGTAAAGGAAATAAAAGAAAGGAAACGAAAGCAAAGAAAAGAAAGGAAAGAAAGAAAGGAATGGAAGGAAGGAAAGGAAAAAAGATTGGTTAGAAAGAAAGGAAAGAAAGAAAAGGAAAGGACAGGAAAGAAAGAAATGAAAGAAAGGAAAGACAGAAGAAAAAAGAAAGGAAAGAAAGAAAAGGAAAAAAGATATGGAAAGACAATAGAAAAAGGAAAGAAAAAAGGAAAGGAAAGAAAGTAAAAGAAAGGAAAGGAAAAAAAGAAAGGAAATAAAAGAAAGAAAGCACAGAAAAGAAAGGAAAGGAAAAATAAAGGAAAGAAAAGAGAGGAAAAGAAAGGAAAGATGCATAAGAAAGCAAAGTAATGAAAAGACTGAAAGAATGGAAAGAAAGAAAGGAAAGAAAGGAAAAGAAAGGACAGGAAAGAAAGAAATGAAAGAAAGGAAAGACAGAAAGGAAAGGAAAAGAAAGAAAGGGAAGAAAGAAAAAGCTAGGAAAGGAAGGAAAAGAAGGAAGAGAAATGAAAGAAAAGAAAGAAGATGCGTAAGAAAACGAAGTAAAGAAAGCAAAGGCAAGAAAGAAAGGAAAGAAAAAGAAAAAAAGCATAGGAATGAAAAGAAAGAAAGGAAGGAAAGGCATGGAAAGGAAGGAAAGGAAAGAAAGGAAATAAAGATAAAGGAAGGTAAAAAGAAAAGCGAAAGGAATGAAAGAAAATGGAAAAATTGGGAAAAAATTAAAAGAAAGCAAAGGATGAAGAAAACAGAAAGAAAGTATGAAAAAGAAAAAGAAAAGGAAAAAGAAGGAAAAGAAAGGAATGAAAAACAAGAGAATGGAAAGAAAAGAAAGATAAAGGAAAGAAAAGAAAAATGGGGAAAGAAAGGAAAAGGAAATACAGAGTGGAGAGAAGTAAGGAAATGAAAGAAAGGAAATGAAAGCAAAGAAAAGAAAGGAAAGAAAGAAAGGAATGGAAGGAAGGAAAAAAGAATGGAAGGAAAGAAAGAAAAAGAAAGGAAAGAAAGAAAGGAATGAAAGGAAAGAAAGGAAGGAAAGTAAAGGGAAAAACAATGAAAAGGAAAAGAAAAAAGGAAAGGAAAGAACGAAAGAAATGAAGGAAAGAAAAGAAAGAAAAGGAAAGAAAAAAGGAATGGAAAGACAATAGGAAAGGAAAGAAAAAAGGAAAGGAAAGAAAGGAGGGAAAGTAAAGGGAAAACAATGAAAAGGAAAAGAAAAAAGGAAAGGAAAGAACAAAAAAATGAAAGAACGAAAGAAATGAAGGAAAGAAAAGAAAGAAAAGGAAAGAAAAAAGGAAAGAAAGAAAGTAAAAGAAAGGAAAGATAAAAAGAAAAAGAGAGGAAATAAAAGAAAGAAAGCAAAGAAAGAAAGGAAAGGAAAAAAGCAAGGAAGGAAAAGAAAGGAAAGAAAGGAAAGGAAGGAAGAGAAATGAAAGAAAAGAAAGAAAGATGGATAAGGAAACAAAGTAAAGACAGAAAGGAAGTAATGGAAAGAAAAAAGGGAAAGAAAGAAAAGATGGAAAGGCAAGGCAAGGAAAGGAAACAAAGTAAGGACAGGAAGAAAAAGATAGTAAAGGAAAGAAGGAAAGGAAAGATAGGAAAGGAAAGAAGGAAACGAAAGAAAGGAGAGAAAGGAAGGAAAAGATAAAGCACAGAATGGAACGAAAAGAAAAATGGGAAAGAAAGTAAAGAAAAGAAAGAAATGAAAGTAAAGAACGGAAATAAAGGAAGGAAAGTAAAGGGAAAGCAATGAAAAGGAAAAGAAAAAAGAAAGGAAAGAACAAAGGAAATGTAAGAACGAAAGAAATGAAGGAAACGAAAGAAAGAAAAGGGGAAAAAATACGGAAAGACAAAAGGAAAGAAAAAAGGGAAGGAAAGAAAGTAAAAGAAAGGAAATAAAGGATAGAAAAGAAAGGAAAGAAAAGAAAGGAAATGAAAGAAAGGAAAAGAAAGGAAAGATGCGTAAAAAAGCAAAGTAAGGAAAACACAGAAAGAAAGGAAAGAACAAAGAAAAAGGGAAAGGAAAGACTAGGAAAGGAAAGAAAGGAAATAAAGATAAAGGAAGGTAAAAGAAAAAAGAAAGGATTGAAAGAAAATAGAAAAATTGGGAAAAAATTGAAAAGAAAGTAAAGGATGAAGAAAACAGAAAGAATGTTTTAAAAAGAAAGAAAAAGAAAGAAATAAGAAAATGAAGAAAAGAAAGGAATGAAAAACAAGGGAATGGAAAGAAAAGAAAGATAAAAGGAAAGAAAAGAAAAATGGGAAAGAAAGGAAAAGGAAAGACGGAGAGGATAGAAGTAAAGGAAATAAAAGAAAGGAAACGAAAGCAAAGAAAAGAAAGGAAAGAAAGAAAGAATGGAAGGAAGGAAAGGAAAAAGATTGGTAAGAAAGAAAGGAAAGAAAGAAAAGGAAAGGACAGAAAGAAAGAAATGAAGAAAGGAAAGACAGAAGAAAAAGAAAGGAAAGAAAGAAAAGGAAAAAAGATATGGAAAGACAATAGAAAAAGGAAAGAAAAAAGGAAAGGAAAGAAAGTAAAAGAAAGGAAAGGAAAAAAAGAAAGGAAATAAAAGAAAGAAAGCACAGAAAAGAAAGGAAAGGAAAAATAAAGGAAAGAAAAGAGAGGAAAAGAAAGGAAAGATGCATAAGAAAGCAAAGTAATGAAAAGACTGAAAGAATGGAAAGAAAGAAAGGAAAGAAAGGAAAAGAAAGGACAGGAAAGAAAGAAATGAAAGAAAGGAAAGACAGAAAGGAAAGGAAAAGAAAGAAAGGGAAGAAAGAAAAAGCTAGGAAAGGAAGGAAAAGAAGGAAGAGAAATGAAAGAAAAGAAAGAAGATGCGTAAGAAAACGAAGTAAAGAAAGCAAAGGCAAGAAAGAAAGGAAAGAAAAAGAAAAAAGCATAGGAATGAAAGAAAGAAAGGAAGGAAAGGCATGGAAAGGAAGGAAAGGAAAGAAAGGAAATAAAGATAAAGGAAGGTAAAAAGAAAAGCGAAAGGAATGAAAGAAAATGGAAAAATTGGGAAAAAATTAAAAAGAAAGCAAAGGATGAAGAAAACAGAAAGAAAGTATGAAAAAAGAAAAAGAAAAGGAAAAAGAAGGAAAAGAAAGGAATGAAAAACAAGAGAATGGAAAGAAAAGAAAGATAAAGGAAAGAAAAGAAAAATGGGAAAGAAGGAAAAGGAAATACAGAGTGGAGAGAAGTAAAGGAAATGAAAGAAAGGAAATGAAAGCAAAGAAAAGAAAGGAAAGAAAGAAAGGAATGGAAGGAAGGAAAAAAGAATGGAAGGAAAGAAAGAAAAAGAAAGGAAAGAAAGAAGGAATGAAAGGAAAGAAAGGAAGGAAAGTAAAGGGAAAACAATGAAAAGGAAAAGAAAAAAGGAAAGGAAAGAACGAAAGAAATGAAGGAAAGAAAAGAAAGAAAAGGAAAGAAAAAAGGAATGGAAAGACAATAGGAAAGGAAAGAAAAAAGGAAAGGAAAGAAAGGAGGGAAAGTAAAGGGAAAACAATGAAAAGGAAAAGAAAAAAGGAAAGGAAAGAACAAAAAAATGAAAGAACGAAAGAAATGAAGGAAAGAAAAGAAAGAAAAGGAAAGAAAAAAGGAAAGAAAGAAAGTAAAAGAAAGGAAAGATAAAAAGAAAAAGAGAGGAAATAAAAGAAAGAAAGCAAAGAAAGAAAGGAAAGGAAAAAAGCAAGGAAGGAAAAGAAAGGAAAGAAAGGAAAGGAAGGAAGAGAAATGAAAGAAAAGAAAGAAAGATGGATAAGGAAACAAAGTAAAGACAGAAAGGAAGTAATGGAAAGAAAAAAGGGAAAGAAAGAAAAGATGGAAAGGCAAGGCAAGGAAAGGAAACAAAGTAAGGACAGGAAGAAAAAGATAGTAAAGGAAAGAAGGAAAGGAAAGATAGGAAAGGAAAGAAGGAAACGAAAGAAAGGAGAGAAAGGAAGGAAAAGATAAAGCACAGAATGGAACGAAAAGAAAAATGGGAAAGAAAGTAAAGAAAAGAAAGAAATGAAAGTAAAGAACGGAAATAAAGGAAGGAAAGTAAAGGGAAAGCAATGAAAAGGAAAAGAAAAAAGAAAGGAAAGAACAAAGGAAATGTAAGAACGAAAGAAATGAATGAAACGAAAGAAAGAAAAGGGGAAAAAATACGGAAAGACAAAAGGAAAGAAAAAAGGGAAGGAAAGAAAGTAAAAGAAAGGAAATAAAGGATAGAAAAGAAAGGAAAGAAAAGAAAGGAAATGAAAGAAAGAAAAAGAAAGGAAAGATGCGTAAAAAAGCAAAGTAAGGAAAACACAGAAAGAAAGGAAAGAACAAAGAAAAAAGGGAAAGGAAAGACTAGGAAAGGAAAGAAAGGAAATAAAGATAAAGGAAGGTAAAAGAAAAAAGAAAGGATTGAAAGAAAATAGAAAAATTGGGAAAAAATTGAAAAGAAAGTAAAGGATGAAGAAAACAGAAAGAATGTTTTAAAAAGAAAAGAAAAAGAAAAGAAATAAGAAAATGAAGGAAAAGAAAGGAATGAAAAACAAGGGAATGGAAAGAAAAGAAAGATAAAAGGAAAGAAAAGAAAAATGGGAAAGAAAGGAAAAGGAAAGACGGAGAGGATAGAAGTAAAGGAAATAAAAGAAAGGAAACGAAAGCAAAGAAAAGAAAGGAAAGAAAGAAAGGAATGGAAGGAAGGAAAGGAAAAAAGATTGGTAAGAAAGAAAGGAAAGAAAGAAAAGGAAAGGACAGGAAAGAAAGAAATGAAAGAAAGGAAAGACAGAAGAAAAAGAAAGGAAAGAAAGAAAAGGAAAAAAGATATGGAAAGACAATAGAAAAAGGAAAGAAAAAAGGAAAGGAAAGAAAGTAAAAGAAAGGAAAGGAAAAAAGAAAGGAAATAAAGAAAGAAAGCACAGAAAAGAAAGGAAAGGAAAAATAAAGGAAAGAAAAGAGAGGAAAAGAAAGGAAAGATGCATAAGAAAGCAAAGTAATGAAAAGACTGAAAGAATGGAAAGAAAGAAAGGAAAGAAAGGAAAAGAAAGGACAGGAAAGAAAGAAATGAAAGAAAGGAAAGACAGAAAGGAAAGGAAAAGAAAGAAAGGGAAAGAAAGAAAAAGCTAGGAAAGGAAGGAAAAGAAGGAAGAGAAATGAAAGAAAAGAAAGAAGATGCGTAAGAAACGAAGTAAAGAAAGCAAAGGCAAGAAAGAAAGGAAAGAAAAAGAAAAAAGCATAGGAATGAAAAGAAAGAAAGGAAGGAAAGGCATGGAAAGGAAGGAAAGGAAAGAAAGGAAATAAAGATAAAGGAAGGTAAAAAGAAAGCGAAAGGAATGAAAGAAAATGGAAAAATTGGGAAAAAATTAAAAAGAAAGCAAAGGATGAAGAAAACAGAAAGAAAGTATGAAAAAGAAAAAGAAAAGGAAAAAGAAGGAAAAGAAAGGAATGAAAAACAAGAGAATGGAAAGAAAAGAAAGATAAAGGAAAGAAAAGAAAAATGGGAAAGAAAGGAAAAGGAAATACAGAGTGGAGAGAAGTAAAGGAAATGAAAGAAAGGAAATGAAAGCAAAGAAAAGAAAGGAAAGAAAGAAAGGAATGGAAGGAAGGAAAAAAGAATGGAAGGAAAGAAAGAAAAAGAAAGGAAAGAAAGAAAGGAATGAAAGGAAAGAAAGGAAGGAAAGTAAAGGGAAACAATGAAAAGGAAAAGAAAAAAGGAAAGGAAAGAACGAAAGAAATGAAGGAAAGAAAAGAAAGAAAAGGAAAGAAAAAAGGAATGGAAAGACAATAGGAAAGGAAAGAAAAAAGGAAAGGAAAGAAAGGAGGGAAAGTAAAGGGAAAACAATGAAAAGGAAAAGAAAAAAGGAAAGGAAAGAACAAAAAATGAAAGAACGAAAGAAATGAAGGAAAGAAAAGAAAGAAAAGGAAAGAAAAAAGGAAAGAAAGAAAGTAAAAGAAAGGAAAGATAAAAAGAAAAAGAGAGGAAATAAAAGAAAGAAAGCAAAGAAAGAAAGGAAAGGAAAAAAGCAAGGAAGGAAAAGAAAGGAAAGAAAGGAAAGGAAGGAAGAGAAATGAAAGAAAGGAAAGAAAGATGGATAAGGAAACAAAGTAAAGACAGAAAGGAAGTAATGGAAAGAAAAAAGGGAAAGAAAGAAAAGATGGAAAGGCAAGGCAAGGAAAGGAAACAAAGTAAGGACAGGAAGAAAAAGATAGCAAAGGAAAGAAGGAAAGGAAAGATAGGAAAGGAAAGAAGGAAACGAAAGAAAGGAGAGAAAGGAAGGAAAAGATAAAGCACAGAATGGAACGAAAAGAAAAATGGGAAAGAAAGTAAAGAAAAGAAAGAAATGAAAGTAAAGAACGGAAATAAAGGAAGGAAAGTAAAGGGAAAGCAATGAAAAGGAAAAGAAAAAAGAAAGGAAAGAACAAAGGAAATGTAAGAACGAAAGAAATGAATGAAACGAAAGAAAGAAAAGGGGAAAAAATACGGAAAGACAAAAGGAAAGAAAAAAGGGAAGGAAAGAAAGTAAAAGAAAGGAAATAAAGGATAGAAAAGAAAGGAAAGAAAAGAAAGGAAATGAAAGAAAGGAAAAGAAAGAAAGGAAAAGAAAGGAAAGATGCGTAAAAAAGCAAAGTAAGGAAAACACAGAAAGAAAGGAAAGAACAAAGAAAAAGGGAAAGGAAAGACTAGGAAAGGAAAGAAAGGAAATAAAGATAAAGGAAGGTAAAAAGAAAAAAGAAAGGATTGAAAGAAAATAGAAAAATTGGGAAAAAATTGAAAAGAAAGTAAAGGATGAAGAAAACAGAAAGAATGTTTTAAAAAGAAAAGAAAAAGAAAAGAAATAAGAAAATGAAGGAAAAGAAAGGAATGAAAAACAAGGGAATGGAAAGAAAAGAAAGATAAAAGGAAAGAAAAGAAAAATGGGAAAGAAAGGAAAAGGAAAGACGGAGAGGATAGAAGTAAAGGAAATAAAAGAAAGGAAACGAAAGCAAAGAAAAGAAAGGAAAGAAAGAAAGGAATGGAAGGAAGGAAAGGAAAAAGATTGGTAAGAAAGAAAGTAAAGAAAGAAAAGGAAAGGACAGGAAAGAAAGAAATGAAAGAAAGGAAAGACAGAAGAAAAAAGAAAGGAAAGAAAGAAAAGGAAAAAGATATGGAAAGACAATAGAAAAAGGAAAGAAAAAAGGAAAGGAAAGAAAGTAAAAGAAAGGAAAGGAAAAAAAGAAAGGAAATAAAAGAAAGAAAGCACAGAAAAGAAAGGAAAGGAAAAATAAAGGAAAGAAAAGAGAGGAAAGAAAGGAAAGATGCATAAGAAAGCAAAGTAATGAAAAGACTGAAAGAATGGAAAGAAAGAAAGGAAAGAAAGGAAAAGAAAGGACAGGAAAGAAAGAAATGAAAGAAAGGAAAGACAGAAAGGAAAGGAAAAGAAAGAAAGGAAGAAAGAAAAAGCTAGGAAAGGAAGGAAAAGAAGGAAGAGAAATGAAAGAAAAGAAAGAAGATGCGTAAGAAAACGAAGTAAAGAAAGCAAAGGCAAGAAAGAAAGGAAAGAAAAAAAAAAAGCATAGGAATGAAAAGAAAGAAAGGAAGGAAAGGCATGGAAAGGAAGGAAAGGAAAGAAAGGAAATAAAGATAAAGGAAGGTAAAAAGAAAAGCGAAAGGAATGAAAGAAAATGGAAAATTGGGAAAAAATTAAAAGAAAGCAAAGGATGAAGAAAACAGAAAGAAAGTATGAAAAAGAAAAAGAAAAGGAAAAGAAGGAAAAGAAAGGAATGAAAAACAAGAGAATGGAAAGAAAAGAAAGATTAAGGAAAGAAAAGAAAAATGGGAAAGAAAGGAAAAGGAAATACAGAGTGGAGAGAAGTAAGGAAATGAAAGAAAGGAAATGAAAGCAAAGAAAAGAAAGGAAAGAAAGAAAGGAATGGAAGGAAGGAAAAAAGAATGGAAGGAAAGAAAGAAAAAGAAAGGAAAGAAAGAAAGGAATGAAAGGAAAGAAAGGAAGGAAAGTAAAGGGAAAACAATGAAAAGGAAAAGAAAAAAGGAAAGGAAAGAACGAAAGAAATGAAGGAAAGAAAAGAAAGAAAAGGAAATAAAAAAGGAATGGAAAGACAATAGGAAAGGAAAGAAAAAAGGAAAGGAAAGAAAGGAGGGAAAGTAAAGGGAAAACAATGAAAAGGAAAAGAAAAAAGGAAAGGAAAGAACAAAAAATGAAAGAACGAAAGAAATGAAGGAAAGAAAAGAAAGAAAAGGAAAGAAAAAAGGAAAGAAAGAAAGTAAAAGAAAGGAAAGATAAAAAGAAAAAGAGAGGAAATAAAAGAAAGAAAGCAAAGAAAGAAAGGAAAGGAAAAAAGCAAGGAAGGAAAAGAAAGGAAAGAAAGGAAAGGAAGGAAGAGAAATGAAAGAAAAGAAAGAAAGATGGATAAGGAAACAAAGTAAAGACAGAAAGGAAGTAATGGAAAGAAAAAAGGGAAAGAAAGAAAAGATGGAAAGGCAAGGCAAGGAAAGGAAACAAAGTAAGGACAGGAAGAAAAAGATAGTAAAGGAAAGAAGGAAAGGAAAGATAGGAAAGGAAAGAAGGAAACGAAAGAAAGGAGAGAAAGGAAGGAAAAGATAAAGCACAGAATGGAACGAAAAGAAAAATGGGAAAGAAAGTAAAGAAAAGAAAGAAATGAAAGTAAAGAACGGAAATAAAGGAAGGAAAGTAAAGGGAAAGCAATGAAAAGGAAAAGAAAAAAGAAAGGAAAGAACAAAGGAAATGTAAGAACGAAAGAAATGAAGAAAGGAAAGAAAGAAAAGGGGAAAAAATACGGAAAGACAAAAGGAAAGAAAAAAGGGAAGGAAAGAAAGTAAAAGAAAGGAAATAAAGGATAGAAAAGAAAGGAAAGAAAAGAAAGGAAATGAAAGAAAGAAAAAGAAAGGAAAGATGCGTAAAAAAGCAAAGTAAGGAAAACACAGAAAGAAAGGAAAGAACAAAGAAAAAAGGAAAGGAAAGACTAGGAAAGGAAAGAAAGGAAATAAAGATAAAGGAAGGTAAAAAGAAAAAAGAAAGGATTGAAAGAAAATAGAAAAATTGGGAAAAAATTGAAAAGAAAGTAAAGGATGAAGAAAACAGAAAGAATGTTTTAAAAAGAAAAGAAAAAGAAAAGAAATAAGAAAATGAAGGAAAAGAAAGGAATGAAAAACAAGGGAATGGAAAGAAAAGAAAGATAAAAGGAAAGAAAAGAAAAATGGGAAAGAAAGGAAAAGGAAAGACGGAGAGGATAGAAGTAAAGGAAATAAAAGAAAGGAAACGAAAGCAAAGAAAAGAAAGGAAAGAAAGAAAGGAATGGAAGGAAGGAAAGGAAAAAAGATTGGTAAGAAAGAAAGGAAAGAAAGAAAAGGAAAGGACAGGAAAGAAAGAAATGAAAGAAAGGAAAGACAGAAGAAAAAAGAAAGGAAAGAAAGAAAAGGAAAAAAGATATGGAAAGACAATAGAAAAAGGAAAGAAAAAAGGAAAGGAAAGAAAGTAAAAGAAAGGAAAGGAAAAAAAGAAAGGAAATAAAAGAAAGAAAGCACAGAAAAGAAAGGAAAGGAAAAATAAAGGAAAGAAAAGAGAGGAAAAGAAAGGAAAGATGCATAAGAAAGCAAAGTAATGAAAAGACTGAAAGAATGGAAAGAAAGAAAGGAAAGAAAGGAAAAGAAAGGACAGGAAAGAAAGAAATGAAAGAAAGGAAAGGAAGGAAAGAAAGAAAGAAAGGGAAGAAAGAAAAAGCTAGGAAAGGAAGGAAAAGAAGGAAGAGAAATGAAAGAAAAGAAAGAAGATGCGTAAGAAAACGAAGTAAAGAAAGCAAAGGCAAGAAAGAAAGGAAAGAAAAAGAAAAAAGCATAGGAATGAAAAGAAAGAAAGGAAGGAAAGGCATGGAAAGGAAGGAAAGGAAAGAAAGGAAATAAAGATAAAGGAAGGTAAAAAGAAAAGCGAAAGGAATGAAAGAAAATGGAAAAATTGGGAAAAAATTAAAAAGAAAGCAAAGGATGAAGAAAACAGAAAGAAAGTATGAAAAAGAAAAAGAAAAGGAAAAAGAAGGAAAAGAAAGGAATGAAAAACAAGAGAATGGAAAGAAAAGAAAGATAAAGGAAAGAAAAGAAAAATGGGAAAGAAAGGAAAAGGAAATACAGAGTGGAGAGAAGTAAAGGAAATGAAAGAAAGAAATGAAAGCAAAGAAAGAAAGGAAAGAAAGAAAGGAATGGAAGGAAGGAAAAAAGAATGGAAGGAAAGAAAGAAAAAGAAAGGAAAGAAAGAAAGGAATGAAAGGAAAGAAAGGAAGGAAAGTAAAGGGAAAACAATGAAAAAAGGAAAGGAAAGAACGAAAGAAATGAAGAAAGAAAAGAAAGAAAAGGAAAGAAAAAAGGAATGGAAAGACAATAGGAAAGGAAAGAAAAAAGGAAAGGAAAGAAAGGAGGGAAAGTAAAGGGAAAACAATGAAAAGGAAAAGAAAAAAGGAAAGGAAAGAACAAAAAAATGAAAGAACGAAAGAAATGAAGGAAAGAAAAGAAAGAAAAGGAAAGAAAAAAGGAAAGAAAGAAAGTAAAAGAAAGGAAAGATAAAAAGAAAAAGAGAGGAAATAAAAGAAAGAAAGCAAAGAAAGAAAGGAAAGGAAAAAGCAAGGAAGGAAAAGAAAGGAAAGAAAGGAAAGGAAGGAAGAGAAATGAAAGAAAAGAAAGAAAGATGGATAAGGAAACAAAGTAAAGACAGAAAGGAAGTAATGGAAAGAAAAAAGGGAAAGAAAGAAAAGATGGAAAGGCAAGGCAAGGAAAGGAAACAAAGTAAGGACAGGAAGAAAAAGATAGAAAGGAAAGAAGGAAAGAAAGATAGGAAAGGAAAGAAGGAAACGAAAGAAAGGAGAGAAAGGAAGGAAAAGATAAAGCACAGAATGGAACGAAAAGAAAAATGGGAAAGAAAGTAAAGAAAAGAAAGAAATGAAAGTAAAGAACGGAAATAAAGGAAGGAAAGTAAAGGGAAAGCAATGAAAAGGAAAAGAAAAAAGAAAGGAAAGAACAAAGGAAATGTAAGAACGAAAGAAATGAAGGAAACGAAAGAAAGAAAAGGGGAAAAAATACGGAAAGACAAAAGGAAAGAAAAAAGGGAAGGAAAGAAAGTAAAGAAAGGAAATAAAGGATAGAAAAGAAAGGAAAGAAAAGAAAGGAAATGAAAGAAAGAAAAGAAAGGAAAGATGCGTAAAAAAGCAAAGTAAGGAAAACACAGAAAGAAAGGAAAGAACAAAGAAAAAAGGGAAAGGAAAGACTAGGAAAGGAAAGAAAGGAAATAAAGATAAAGGAAGGTAAAAAGAAAAAAGAAAGGATTGAAAGAAAATAGAAAAATTGGGAAAAAATTGAAAAGAAAGTAAAGGATGAAGAAAACAGAAAGAATGTTTTAAAAAGAAAGAAAAAGAAAGAAATAAGAAAATGAAGGAAAAGAAAGGAATGAAAAACAAGGGAATGGAAAGAAAAGAAAGATAAAAGGAAAGAAAAGAAAAATGGGAAAGAAAGGAAAAGGAAAGACGGAGAGGATAGAAGTAAAGGAAATAAAAGAAAGGAAACGAAAGCAAAGAAAAGAAAGGAAAGAAAGAAAGGAATGGAAGGAAGGAAAGGAAAAAGATTGGTAAGAAAGAAAGGAAAGAAAGAAAAGGAAAGGACAGGAAAGAAAGAAATGAAAGAAAGGAAAGACAGAAGAAAAAAGAAAGGAAAGAAAGAAAAGGAAAAAAGATATGGAAAGACAATAGAAAAAGGAAAGAAAAAAGGAAAGGAAAGAAAGTAAAAGAAAGGAAAGGAAAAAAAGAAAGGAAATAAAAGAAAGAAAGCACAGAAAAGAAAGGAAAGGAAAAATAAAGGAAAGAAAAGAGAGGAAAAGAAAGGAAAGATGCATAAGAAAGCAAAGTAATGAAAAGACTGAAAGAATGGAAAGAAAGAAAGGAAAGAAAGGAAAAGAAAGGACAGGAAAGAAAGAAATGAAAGAAAGGAAAGACAGAAAGGAAAGGAAAGAAAGAAAGGGAAGAAAGAAAAAGCTAGGAAAGGAAGGAAAAGAAGGAAGAGAAATGAAAGAAAAGAAAGAAGATGCGTAAGAAAACGAAGTAAAGAAAGCAAAGGCAAGAAAGAAAGGAAAGAAAAAGAAAAAAGCATAGGAATGAAAAGAAAGAAAGGAAGGAAAGGCATGGAAAGGAAGGAAAGGAAAGAAAGGAAATAAAGATAAAGGAAGGTAAAAAGAAAAGCGAAAGGAATGAAAGAAAATGGAAAAATTGGGAAAAAATTAAAAAGAAAGCAAAGGATGAAGAAAACAGAAAGAAAGTATGAAAAAGAAAAAGAAAAGGAAAAAGAAGGAAAAGAAAGGAATGAAAAACAAGAGAATGGAAAGAAAAGAAAGATAAAGGAAAGAAAAGAAAAATGGGAAAGAAAGGAAAAGGAAATACAGAGTGGAGAGAAGTAAAGGAAATGAAAGAAAGGAAATGAAAGCAAAGAAAAGAAAGGAAAGAAAGAAAGGAATGGAAGGAAGGAAAAAAGAATGGAAGGAAAGAAAGAAAAAGAAAGGAAAGAAAGAAAGGAATGAAAGGAAAGAAAGGAAGGAAAGTAAAGGGAAAACAATGAAAAGGAAAAGAAAAAAGGAAAGGAAAGAACGAAAGAAATGAAGGAAAGAAAAGAAAGAAAAGGAAAGAAAAAAGGAATGGAAAGACAATAGGAAAGGAAAGAAAAAAGGAAAGGAAAGAAAGGAGGGAAAGTAAAGGGAAAACAATGAAAAGGAAAAGAAAAAAGGAAAGGAAAGAACAAAAAAATGAAAGAACGAAAGAAATGAAGGAAAGAAAAGAAAGAAAAGGAAAGAAAAAAGGAAAGAAAGAAAGTAAAAGAAAGGAAAGATAAAAAGAAAAAGAGAGGAAATAAAAGAAAGAAAGCAAAGAAAGAAAGGAAAGGAAAAAAGCAAGGAAGGAAAAGAAAGGAAAGAAAGGAAAGGAAGGAAGAGAAATGAAAGAAAAGAAAGAAAGATGGATAAGGAAACAAAGTAAAGACAGAAAGGAAGTAATGGAAAGAAAAAAGGGAAAGAAAGAAAAGATGGAAAGGCAAGGCAAGGAAAGGAAACAAAGTAAGGACAGGAAGAAAAAGATAGTAAAGGAAAGAAGGAAAGGAAAGATAGGAAAGGAAAGAAGGAAACGAAAGAAAGGAGAGAAAGGAAGGAAAAGATAAAGCACAGAATGGAACGAAAAGAAAAATGGGAAAGAAAGTAAAGAAAAGAAAGAAATGAAAGTAAAGAACGGAAATAAAGGAAGGAAAGTAAAGGGAAAGCAATGAAAAGGAAAAGAAAAAAGAAAGGAAAGAACAAAGGAAATGTAAGAACGAAAGAAATGAAGGAAACGAAAGAAAGAAAAGGGGGAAAAAATACGGAAAGACAAAAGGAAAGAAAAAAGGGAAGGAAAGAAAGTAAAAGAAAGGAAATAAAGGATAGAAAAGAAAGGAAAGAAAAGAAAGGAAATGAAAGAAAGGAAAAGAAAGGAAAGATGCGTAAAAAAGCAAAGTAAGGAAAACACAGAAAGAAAGGAAAGAACAAAGAAAAAAGGGAAAGGAAAGACTAGGAAAGGAAAGAAAGGAAATAAAGATAAAGGAAGGTAAAAAGAAAAAAGAAAGGATTGAAAGAAAATAGAAAAATTGGGAAAAAATTGAAAAGAAAGTAAAGGATGAAGAAAACAGAAAGAATGTTTTAAAAAGAAAAGAAAAAGAAAAGAAATAAGAAAATGAAGGAAAAGAAAGGAATGAAAAACAAGGGAATGGAAAGAAAAGAAAGATAAAAGGAAAGAAAAGAAAAATGGGAAAGAAAGGAAAAGGAAAGACGGAGAGGATAGAAGTAAAGGAAATAAAAGAAAGGAAACGAAAGCAAAGAAAAGAAAGGAAAGAAAGAAAGGAATGGAAGGAAGGAAAGGAAAAAAGATTGGTAAGAAAGAAAGGAAAGAAAGAAAAGGAAAGGACAGGAAAGAAAGAAATGAAAGAAAGGAAAGACAGAAGAAAAAAGAAAGGAAAGAAAGAAAAGGAAAAAAGATATGGAAAGACAATAGAAAAAGGAAAGAAAAAAGGAAAGGAAAGAAAGTAAAAGAAAGGAAAGGAAAAAAAGAAAGGAAATAAAAGAAAGAAAGCACAGAAAAGAAAGGAAAGGAAAAATAAAGGAAAGAAAAGAGAGGAAAAGAAAGGAAAGATGCATAAGAAAGCAAAGTAATGAAAAGACTGAAAGAATGGAAAGAAAGAAAGGAAAGAAAGGAAAAGAAAGGACAGGAAAGAAAGAAATGAAAGAAAGGAAAGACAGAAAGGAAAGGAAAAGAAAGAAAGGGAAGAAAGAAAAAGCTAGGAAAGGAAGGAAAAGAAGGAAGAGAAATGAAAGAAAAGAAAGAAGATGCGTAAGAAAACGAAGTAAAGAAAGCAAAGGCAAGAAAGAAAGGAAAGAAAAAGAAAAAAGCATAGGAATGAAAAGAAAGAAAGGAAGGAAAGGCATGGAAAGGAAGGAAAGGAAAGAAAGGAAATAAAGATAAAGGAAGGTAAAAAGAAAAGCGAAAGGAATGAAAGAAAATGGAAAAATTGGGAAAAAATTAAAAAGAAAGCAAAGGATGAAGAAAACAGAAAGAAAGTATGAAAAAGAAAAAGAAAAGGAAAAAGAAGGAAAAGAAAGGAATGAAAAACAAGAGAATGGAAAGAAAAGAAAGATAAAGGAAAGAAAAGAAAAATGGGAAAGAAAGGAAAAGGAAATACAGAGTGGAGAGAAGTAAAGGAAATGAAAGAAAGGAAATGAAAGCAAAGAAAAGAAAGGAAAGAAAGAAAGGAATGGAAGGAAGGAAAAAAGAATGGAAGGAAAGAAAGAAAAAGAAAGGAAAGAAAGAAAGGAATGAAAGGAAAGAAAGGAAGGAAAGTAAAGGGAAAACAATGAAAAGGAAAAGAAAAAAGGAAAGGAAAGAACGAAAGAAATGAAGGAAAGAAAAGAAAGAAAAGGAAAGAAAAAAGGAATGGAAAGACAATAGGAAAGGAAAGAAAAAAGGAAAGGAAAGAAAGGAGGGAAAGTAAAGGGAAAACAATGAAAAGGAAAAGAAAAAAGGAAAGGAAAGAACAAAAAAATGAAAGAACGAAAGAAATGAAGGAAAGAAAAGAAAGAAAAGGAAAGAAAAAAGGAAAGAAAGAAAGTAAAAGAAAGGAAAGATAAAAAGAAAAAGAGAGGAAATAAAAGAAAGAAAGCAAAGAAAGAAAGGAAAGGAAAAAAGCAAGGAAGGAAAAGAAAGGAAAGAAAGGAAAGGAAGGAAGAGAAATGAAAGAAAAGAAAGAAAGATGGATAAGGAAACAAAGTAAAGACAGAAAGGAAGTAATGGAAAGAAAAAAGGGAAAGAAAGAAAAGATGGAAAGGCAAGGCAAGGAAAGGAAACAAAGTAAGGACAGGAAGAAAAAGATAGTAAAGGAAAGAAGGAAAGGAAAGATAGGAAAGGAAAGAAGGAAACGAAAGAAAGGAGAGAAAGGAAGGAAAAGATAAAGCACAGAATGGAACGAAAAGAAAAATGGGAAAGAAAGTAAAGAAAAGAAAGAAATGAAAGTAAAGAACGGAAATAAAGGAAGGAAAGTAAAGGGAAAGCAATGAAAAGGAAAAGAAAAAAGAAAGGAAAGAACAAAGGAAATGTAAGAACGAAAGAAATGAATGAAACGAAAGAAAGAAAAGGGGAAAAAATACGGAAAGACAAAAGGAAAGAAAAAAGGGAAGGAAAGAAAGTAAAAGAAAGGAAATAAAGGATAGAAAAGAAAGGAAAGAAAAGAAAGGAAATGAAAGAAAGAAAAGAAAGGAAAGATGCGTAAAAAAGCAAAGTAAGGAAAACACAGAAAGAAAGGAAAGAACAAAGAAAAAAGGGAAAGGAAAGACTAGGAAAGGAAAGAAAGGAAATAAAGATAAAGGAAGGTAAAAAGAAAAAAGAAAGGATTGAAAGAAAATAGAAAAATTGGGAAAAAATTGAAAAGAAAGTAAAGGATGAAGAAAACAGAAAGAATGTTTTAAAAAGAAAAGAAAAAGAAAAGAAATAAGAAAATGAAGGAAAAGAAAGGAATGAAAAACAAGGGAATGGAAAGAAAAGAAAGATAAAAGGAAAGAAAAGAAAAATGGGAAAGAAAGGAAAAGGAAAGACGGAGAGGATAGAAGTAAAGGAAATAAAAGAAAGGAAACGAAAGCAAAGAAAAGAAAGGAAAGAAAGAAAGGAATGGAAGGAAGGAAAGGAAAAAGATTGGTAAGAAAGAAAGGAAAGAAAGAAAAGGAAAGGACAGGAAAGAAAGAAATGAAAGAAAGGAAAGACAGAAGAAAAAAGAAAGGAAAGAAAGAAAAGGAAAAAAGATATGGAAAGACAATAGAAAAAGGAAAGAAAAAAGGAAAGGAAAGAAAGTAAAAGAAAGGAAAGGAAAAAAAGAAAGGAAATAAAAGAAAGAAAGCACAGAAAAGAAAGGAAAGGAAAAATAAAGGAAAGAAAAGAGAGGAAAAGAAAGGAAAGATGCATAAGAAAGCAAAGTAATGAAAAGACTGAAAGAATGGAAAGAAAGAAAGGAAAGAAAGGAAAAGAAAGGACAGGAAAGAAAGAAATGAAAGAAAGGAAAGACAGAAAGGAAAGGAAAAGAAAGAAAGGGAAGAAAGAAAAAGCTAGGAAAGGAAGGAAAAGAAGGAAGAGAAATGAAAGAAAAGAAAGAAGATGCGTAAGAAAACGAAGTAAAGAAAGCAAAGGCAAGAAAGAAAGGAAAGAAAAAGAAAAAAGCATAGGAATGAAAAGAAAGAAAGGAAGGAAAGGCATGGAAAGGAAGGAAAGGAAAGAAAGGAAATAAAGATAAAGGAAGGTAAAAAGAAAAGCGAAAGGAATGAAAGAAAATGGAAAAATTGGGAAAAAATTAAAAAGAAAGCAAAGGATGAAGAAAACAGAAAGAAAGTATGAAAAAGAAAAAGAAAAGGAAAAAGAAGGAAAAGAAAGGAATGAAAAACAAGAGAATGGAAAGAAAAGAAAGATAAAGGAAAGAAAAGAAAAATGGGAAAGAAAGGAAAAGGAAATACAGAGTGGAGAGAAGTAAAGGAAATGAAAGAAAGGAAATGAAAGCAAAGAAAAGAAAGGAAAGAAAGAAAGGAATGGAAGGAAGGAAAAAAGAATGGAAGGAAAGAAAGAAAAAGAAAGGAAAGAAAGAAAGGAATGAAAGGAAAGAAAGGAAGGAAAGTAAAGGGAAACAATGAAAAGGAAAAGAAAAAAGGAAAGGAAAGAACGAAAGAAATGAAGGAAAGAAAAGAAAGAAAAGGAAAGAAAACAGGAATGGAAAGACAATAGGAAAGGAAAGAAAAAAGGAAAGGAAAGAAAGGAGGGAAAGTAAAGGGAAAACAATGAAAAGGAAAAGAAAAAAGGAAAGGAAAGAACAAAAAAATGAAAGAACGAAAGAAATGAAGGAAAGAAAAGAAAGAAAAGGAAAGAAAAAAGGAAAGAAAGAAAGTAAAAGAAAGGAAAGATAAAAAGAAAAAGAGAGGAAATAAAAGAAAGAAAGCAAAGAAAGAAAGGAAAGGAAAAAAGCAAGGAAGGAAAAGAAAGGAAAGAAAGGAAAGGAAGGAAGAGAAATGAAAGAAAAGAAAGAAAGATGGATAAGGAAACAAAGTAAAGACAGAAAGGAAGTAATGGAAAGAAAAAAGGGAAAGAAAGAAAAGATGGAAAGGCAAGGCAAGGAAAGGAAACAAAGTAAGGACAGGAAGAAAAAGATAGCAAAGGAAAGAAGGAAAGGAAAGATAGGAAAGGAAAGAAGGAAACGAAAGAAAGGAGAGAAAGGAAGGAAAAGATAAAGCACAGAATGGAACGAAAAGAAAAATGGGAAAGAAAGTAAAGAAAAGAAAGAAATGAAAGTAAAGAACGGAAATAAAGGAAGGAAAGTAAAGGGAAAGCAATGAAAAGGAAAAGAAAAAAGAAAGGAAAGAACAAAGGAAATGTAAGAACGAAAGAAATGAAGGAAACGAAAGAAAGAAAAGGGGAAAAAATACGGAAAGACAAAAGGAAAGAAAAAAGGGAAGGAAAGAAAGTAAAAGAAAGGAAATAAAGGATAGAAAAGAAAGAAAAGAAAGAAAAGAAAGGAAATGAAAGAAAGAAAAGAAAGGAAAGATGCGTAAAAAAGCAAAGTAAGGAAAACACAGAAAGAAAGGAAAGAACAAAGAAAAAAGGGAAAGGAAAGACTAGGAAAGGAAAGAAAGGAAATAAAGATAAAGGAAGGTAAAAAGAAAAAAGAAAGGATTGAAAGAAAATAGAAAAATTGGGAAAAAATTGAAAAGAAAGTAAAGGATGAAGAAAACAGAAAGAATGTTTTAAAAAGAAAAGAAAAAGAAAAGAAATAAGAAAATGAAGGAAAAGAAAGGAATGAAAAACAAGGGAATGGAAAGAAAAGAAAGATAAAAGGAAAGAAAAGAAAAATGGGAAAGAAAGGAAAAGGAAAGACGGAGAGGATAGAAGTAAAGGAAATAAAAGAAAGGAAACGAAAGCAAAGAAAAGAAAGGAAAGAAAGAAAGGAATGGAAGGAAGGAAAGGAAAAAAGATTGGTAAGAAAGAAAGGAAAGAAAGAAAAGGAAAGGACAGGAAAGAAAGAAATGAAAGAAAGGAAAGACAGAAGAAAAAAGAAAGGAAAGAAAGAAAAGGAAAAAAGATATGGAAAGACAATAGAAAAAGGAAAGAAAAAAGGAAAGGAAAGAAAGTAAAAGAAAGGAAAGGAAAAAAAGAAAGGAAATAAAAGAAAGAAAGCACAGAAAAGAAAGGAAAGGAAAAATAAAGGAAAGAAAAGAGAGGAAAAGAAAGGAAAGATGCATAAGAAAGCAAAGTAATGAAAAGACTGAAAGAATGGAAAGAAAGAAAGGAAAGAAAGGAAAAGAAAGGACAGGAAAGAAAGAAATGAAAGAAAGGAAAGACAGAAAGGAAAGGAAAAGAAAGAAAGGGAAGAAAGAAAAAGCTAGGAAAGGAAGGAAAAGAAGGAAGAGAAATGAAAGAAAAGAAAGAAGATGCGTAAGAAAACGAAGTAAAGAAAGCAAAGGCAAGAAAGAAAGGAAAGAAAAAGAAAAAAGCATAGGAATGAAAAGAAAGAAAGGAAGGAAAGGCATGGAAAGGAAGGAAAGGAAAGAAAGGAAATAAAGATAAAGGAAGGTAAAAAGAAAAGCGAAAGGAATGAAAGAAAATGGAAAAATTGGGAAAAAATTAAAAAGAAAGCAAAGGATGAAGAAAACAGAAAGAAAGTATGAAAAAGAAAAAGAAAAGGAAAAAGAAGGAAAAGAAAGGAATGAAAAACAAGAGAATGGAAAGAAAAGAAAGATAAAGGAAAGAAAAGAAAAATGGGAAAGAAAGGAAAAGGAAATACAGAGTGGAGAGAAGTAAAGGAAATGAAAGAAAGGAAATGAAAGCAAAGAAAAGAAAGGAAAGAAAGAAAGGAATGGAAGGAAGGAAAAAAGAATGGAAGGAAAGAAAGAAAAAGAAAGGAAAGAAAGAAAGGAATGAAAGGAAAGAAAGGAAGGAAAGTAAAGGGAAAACAATGAAAAGGAAAAGAAAAAAGGAAAGGAAAGAACGAAAGAAATGAAGGAAAGAAAAGAAAGAAAAGGAAAGAAAAAAGGAATGGAAAGACAATAGGAAAGGAAAGAAAAAAGGAAAGGAAAGAAAGGAGGGAAAGTAAAGGGAAAACAATGAAAAGGAAAAGAAAAAAGGAAAGGAAAGAACAAAAAAATGAAAGAACGAAAGAAATGAAGGAAAGAAAAGAAAGAAAAGGAAAGAAAAAAGGAAAGAAAGAAAGTAAAAGAAAGGAAAGATAAAAAGAAAAAGAGAGGAAATAAAAGAAAGAAAGCAAAGAAAGAAAGGAAAGGAAAAAAGCAAGGAAGGAAAAGAAAGGAAAGAAAGGAAAGGAAGGAAGAGAAATGAAAGAAAAGAAAGAAAGATGGATAAGGAAACAAAGTAAAGACAGAAAGGAAGTAATGGAAAGAAAAAAGGGAAAGAAAGAAAAGATGGAAAGGCAAGGCAAGGAAAGGAAACAAAGTAAGGACAGGAAGAAAAAGATAGTAAAGGAAAGAAGGAAAGGAAAGATAGGAAAGGAAAGAAGGAAACGAAAGAAAGGAGAGAAAGGAAGGAAAAGATAAAGCACAGAATGGAACGAAAAGAAAAATGGGAAAGAAAGTAAAGAAAAGAAAGAAATGAAAGTAAAGAACGGAAATAAAGGAAGGAAAGTAAAGGGAAAGCAATGAAAAGGAAAAGAAAAAAGAAAGGAAAGAACAAAGGAAATGTAAGAACGAAAGAAATGAAGGAAACGAAAGAAAGAAAAGGGGAAAAAATACGGAAAGACAAAAGGAAAGAAAAAAGGGAAGGAAAGAAAGTAAAAGAAAGGAAATAAAGGATAGAAAAGAAAGGAAAGAAAAGAAAGGAAATGAAAGAAAGAAAAGAAAGGAAAGATGCGTAAAAAAGCAAAGTAAGGAAAACACAGAAAGAAAGGAAAGAACAAAGAAAAAAGGGAAAGGAAAGACTAGGAAAGGAAAGAAAGGAAATAAAGATAAAGGAAGGTAAAAAGAAAAAAGAAAGGATTGAAAGAAAATAGAAAAATTGGGAAAAAATTGAAAAGAAAGTAAAGGATGAAGAAAACAGAAAGAATGTTTTAAAAAGAAAAGAAAAAGAAAAGAAATAAGAAAATGAAGGAAAAGAAAGGAATGAAAAACAAGGGAATGGAAAGAAAAGAAAGATAAAAGGAAAGAAAAGAAAAATGGGAAAGAAAGGAAAAGGAAAGACGGAGAGGATAGAAGTAAAGGAAATAAAAGAAAGGAAACGAAAGCAAAGAAAAGAAAGGAAAGAAAGAAAGGAATGGAAGGAAGGAAAGGAAAAAGATTGGTAAGAAAGAAAGGAAAGAAAGAAAAGGAAAGGACAGGAAAGAAAGAAATGAAAGAAAGGAAAGACAGAAGAAAAAAGAAAGGAAAGAAAGAAAAGGAAAAAAGATATGGAAAGACAATAGAAAAAGGAAAGAAAAAAGGAAAGGAAAGAAAGTAAAAGAAAGGAAAGGAAAAAAAGAAAGGAAATAAAAGAAAGAAAGCACAGAAAAGAAAGGAAAGGAAAAATAAAGGAAAGAAAAGAGAGGAAAAGAAAGGAAAGATGCATAAGAAAGCAAAGTAATGAAAAGACTGAAAGAATGGAAAGAAAGAAAGGAAAGAAAGGAAAAGAAAGGACAGGAAAGAAAGAAATGAAAGAAAGGAAAGACAGAAAGGAAAGGAAAAGAAAGAAAGGGAAGAAAGAAAAAGCTAGGAAAGGAAGGAAAAGAAGGAAGAGAAATGAAAGAAAAGAAAGAAGATGCGTAAGAAAACGAAGTAAAGAAAGCAAAGGCAAGAAAGAAAGGAAAGAAAAAGAAAAAAGCATAGGAATGAAAAGAAAGAAAGGAAGGAAAGGCATGGAAAGGAAGGAAAGGAAAGAAAGGAAATAAAGATAAAGGAAGGTAAAAAGAAAAGCGAAAGGAATGAAAGAAAATGGAAAAATTGGGAAAAAATTAAAAAGAAAGCAAAGGATGAAGAAAACAGAAAGAAAGTATGAAAAAGAAAAAGAAAAGGAAAAAGAAGGAAAAGAAAGGAATGAAAAACAAGAGAATGGAAAGAAAAGAAAGATAAAGGAAAGAAAAGAAAAATGGGAAAGAAAGGAAAAGGAAATACAGAGTGGAGAGAAGTAAAGGAAATGAAAGAAAGGAAATGAAAGCAAAGAAAAGAAAGGAAAGAAAGAAAGGAATGGAAGGAAGGAAAAAAGAATGGAAGGAAAGAAAGAAAAAGAAAGGAAAGAAAGAAAGGAATGAAAGGAAAGAAAGGAAGGAAAGTAAAGGGAAAACAATGAAAAGGAAAAGAAAAAAGGAAAGGAAAGAACGAAAGAAATGAAGGAAAGAAAAGAAAGAAAAGGAAAGAAAAAAGGAATGGAAAGACAATAGGAAAGGAAAGAAAAAAGGAAAGGAAAGAAAGGAGGGAAAGTAAAGGGAAAACAATGAAAAGGAAAAGAAAAAAGGAAAGGAAAGAACAAAAAAATGAAAGAACGAAAGAAATGAAGGAAAGAAAAGAAAGAAAAGGAAAGAAAAAAGGAAAGAAAGAAAGTAAAAGAAAGGAAAGATAAAAAGAAAAAGAGAGGAAATAAAAGAAAGAAAGCAAAGAAAGAAAGGAAAGGAAAAAAGCAAGGAAGGAAAAGAAAGGAAAGAAAGGAAAGGAAGGAAGAGAAATGAAAGAAAAGAAAGAAAGATGGATAAGGAAACAAAGTAAAGACAGAAAGGAAGTAATGGAAAGAAAAAAGGGAAAGAAAGAAAAGATGGAAAGGCAAGGCAAGGAAAGGAAACAAAGTAAGGACAGGAAGAAAAAGATAGCAAAGGAAAGAAGGAAAGGAAAGATAGGAAAGGAAAGAAGGAAACGAAAGAAAGGAGAGAAAGGAAGGAAAAGATAAAGCACAGAATGGAACGAAAAGAAAAATGGGAAAGAAAGTAAAGAAAAGAAAGAAATGAAAGTAAAGAACGGAAATAAAGGAAGGAAAGTAAAGGGAAAGCAATGAAAAGGAAAAGAAAAAAGAAAGGAAAGAACAAAGGAAATGTAAGAACGAAAGAAATGAAGGAAACGAAAGAAAGAAAAGGGGAAAAAATACGGAAAGACAAAAGGAAAGAAAAAAGGGAAGGAAAGAAAGTAAAAGAAAGGAAATAAAGGATAGAAAAGAAAGGAAAGAAAAGAAAGGAAATGAAAGAAAGAAAAAGAAAGGAAAGATGCGTAAAAAAGCAAAGTAAGGAAAACACAGAAAGAAAGGAAAGAACAAAGAAAAAAGGGAAAGGAAAGACTAGGAAAGGAAAGAAAGGAAATAAAGATAAAGGAAGGTAAAAAGAAAAAAGAAAGGATTGAAAGAAAATAGAAAAATTGGGAAAAAATTGAAAAGAAAGTAAAGGATGAAGAAAACAGAAAGAATGTTTTAAAAAGAAAAGAAAAAGAAAAGAAATAAGAAAATGAAGGAAAAGAAAGGAATGAAAAACAAGGGAATGGAAAGAAAAGAAAGATAAAAGGAAAGAAAAGAAAAATGGGAAAGAAAGGAAAAGGAAAGACGGAGAGGATAGAAGTAAAGGAAATAAAAGAAAGGAAACGAAAGCAAAGAAAAGAAAGGAAAGAAAGAAAGGAATGGAAGGAAGGAAAGGAAAAAAGATTGGTAAGAAAGAAAGGAAAGAAAGAAAAGGAAAGGACAGGAAAGAAAGAAATGAAAGAAAGGAAAGACAGAAGAAAAAAGAAAGGAAAGAAAGAAAAGGAAAAAAGATATGGAAAGACAATAGAAAAAGGAAAGAAAAAAGGAAAGGAAAGAAAGTAAAAGAAAGGAAAGGAAAAAAAGAAAGGAAATAAAAGAAAGAAAGCACAGAAAAGAAAGGAAAGGAAAAATAAAGGAAAGAAAAGAGAGGAAAAGAAAGGAAAGATGCATAAGAAAGCAAAGTAATGAAAAGACTGAAAGAATGGAAAGAAAGAAAGGAAAGAAAGGAAAAGAAAGGACAGGAAAGAAAGAAATGAAAGAAAGGAAAGACAGAAAGGAAAGGAAAAGAAAGAAAGGGAAGAAAGAAAAAGCTAGGAAAGGAAGGAAAAGAAGGAAGAGAAATGAAAGAAAAGAAAGAAGATGCGTAAGAAAACGAAGTAAAGAAAGCAAAGGCAAGAAAGAAAGGAAAGAAAAAGAAAAAAGCATAGGAATGAAAAGAAAGAAAGGAAGGAAAGGCATGGAAAGGAAGGAAAGGAAAGAAAGGAAATAAAGATAAAGGAAGGTAAAAAGAAAAGCGAAAGGAATGAAAGAAAATGGAAAAATTGGGAAAAAATTAAAAAGAAAGCAAAGGATGAAGAAAACAGAAAGAAAGTATGAAAAAGAAAAAGAAAAGGAAAAAGAAGGAAAAGAAAGGAATGAAAAACAAGAGAATGGAAAGAAAAGAAAGATAAAGGAAAGAAAAGAAAAATGGGAAAGAAAGGAAAAGGAAATACAGAGTGGAGAGAAGTAAAGGAAATGAAAGAAAGGAAATGAAAGCAAAGAAAAGAAAGGAAAGAAAGAAAGGAATGGAAGGAAGGAAAAAAGAATGGAAGGAAAGAAAGAAAAAGAAAGGAAAGAAAGAAAGGAATGAAAGGAAAGAAAGGAAGGAAAGTAAAGGGAAAACAATGAAAAGGAAAAGAAAAAAGGAAAGGAAAGAACGAAAGAAATGAAGGAAAGAAAAGAAAGAAAAGGAAAGAAAAAAGGAATGGAAAGACAATAGGAAAGGAAAGAAAAAAGGAAAGGAAAGAAAGGAGGGAAAGTAAAGGGAAAACAATGAAAAGGAAAAGAAAAAAGGAAAGGAAAGAACAAAAAAATGAAAGAACGAAAGAAATGAAGGAAAGAAAAGAAAGAAAAGGAAAGAAAAAAGGAAAGAAAGAAAGTAAAAGAAAGGAAAGATAAAAAGAAAAAGAGAGGAAATAAAAGAAAGAAAGCAAAGAAAGAAAGGAAAGGAAAAAAGCAAGGAAGGAAAAGAAAGGAAAGAAAGGAAAGGAAGGAAGAGAAATGAAAGAAAAGAAAGAAAGATGGATAAGGAAACAAAGTAAAGACAGAAAGGAAGTAATGGAAAGAAAAAAGGGAAAGAAAGAAAAGATGGAAAGGCAAGGCAAGGAAAGGAAACAAAGTAAGGACAGGAAGAAATAGATAGTAAAGGAAAGAAGGAAAGGAAAGATAGGAAAGGAAAGAAGGAAACGAAAGAAAGGAGAGAAAGGAAGGAAAAGATAAAGCACAGAATGGAACGAAAAGAAAAATGGGAAAGAAAGTAAAGAAAAGAAAGAAATGAAAGTAAAGAACGGAAATAAAGGAAGGAAAGTAAAGGGAAAGCAATGAAAAGGAAAAGAAAAAAGAAAGGAAAGAACAAAGGAAATGTAAGAACGAAAGAAATGAAGGAAACGAAAGAAAGAAAAGGGGAAAAAATACGGAAAGACAAAAGGAAAGAAAAAAGGGAAGGAAAGAAAGTAAAAGAAAGGAAATAAAGGATAGAAAAGAAAGGAAAGAAAAGAAAGGAAATGAAAGAAAGAAAAGAAAGGAAAGATGCGTAAAAAAGCAAAGTAAGGAAAACACAGAAAGAAAGGAAAGAACAAAGAAAAAAGGGAAAGGAAAGACTAGGAAAGGAAAGAAAGGAAATAAAGATAAAGGAAGGTAAAAAGAAAAAAGAAAGGATTGAAAGAAAATAGAAAAATTGGGAAAAAATTGAAAAGAAAGTAAAGGATGAAGAAAACAGAAAGAATGTTTTAAAAAGAAAAGAAAAAGAAAAGAAATAAGAAAATGAAGGAAAAGAAAGGAATGAAAAACAAGGGAATGGAAAGAAAAGAAAGATAAAAGGAAAGAAAAGAAAAATGGGAAAGAAAGGAAAAGGAAAGACGGAGAGGATAGAAGTAAAGGAAATAAAAGAAAGGAAACGAAAGCAAAGAAAAGAAAGGAAAGAAAGAAAGGAATGGAAGGAAGGAAAGGAAAAAAGATTGGTAAGAAAGAAAGGAAAGAAAGAAAAGGAAAGGACAGGAAAGAAAGAAATGAAAGAAAGGAAAGACAGAAGAAAAAAGAAAGGAAAGAAAGAAAAGGAAAAAAGATATGGAAAGACAATAGAAAAAGGAAAGAAAAAAGGAAAGGAAAGAAAGTAAAAGAAAGGAAAGGAAAAAAAGAAAGGAAATAAAAGAAAGAAAGCACAGAAAAGAAAGGAAAGGAAAAATAAAGGAAAGAAAAGAGAGGAAAAGAAAGGAAAGATGCATAAGAAAGCAAAGTAATGAAAAGACTGAAAGAATGGAAAGAAAGAAAGGAAAGAAAGGAAAAGAAAGGACAGGAAAGAAAGAAATGAAAGAAAGGAAAGACAGAAAGGAAAGGAAAAGAAAGAAAGGGAAGAAAGAAAAAGCTAGGAAAGGAAGGAAAAGAAGGAAGAGAAATGAAAGAAAAGAAAGAAGATGCGTAAGAAAACGAAGTAAAGAAAGCAAAGGCAAGAAAGAAAGGAAAGAAAAAGAAAAAAGCATAGGAATGAAAAGAAAGAAAGGAAGGAAAGGCATGGAAAGGAAGGAAAGGAAAGAAAGGAAATAAAGATAAAGGAAGGTAAAAAGAAAAGCGAAAGGAATGAAAGAAAATGGAAAAATTGGGAAAAAATTAAAAAGAAAGCAAAGGATGAAGAAAACAGAAAGAAAGTATGAAAAAGAAAAAGAAAAGGAAAAAGAAGGAAAAGAAAGGAATGAAAAACAAGAGAATGGAAAGAAAAGAAAGATAAAGGAAAGAAAAGAAAAATGGGAAAGAAAGGAAAAGGAAATACAGAGTGGAGAGAAGTAAAGGAAATGAAAGAAAGGAAATGAAAGCAAAGAAAAGAAAGGAAAGAAAGAAAGGAATGGAAGGAAGGAAAAAAGAATGGAAGGAAAGAAAGAAAAAGAAAGGAAAGAAAGAAAGGAATGAAAGGAAAGAAAGGAAGGAAAGTAAAGGGAAAACAATGAAAAGGAAAAGAAAAAAGGAAAGGAAAGAACGAAAGAAATGAAGGAAAGAAAAGAAAGAAAAGGAAAGAAAAAAGGAATGGAAAGACAATAGGAAAGGAAAGAAAAAAGGAAAGGAAAGAAAGGAGGGAAAGTAAAGGGAAAACAATGAAAAGGAAAAGAAAAAAGGAAAGGAAAGAACAAAAAAATGAAAGAACGAAAGAAATGAAGGAAAGAAAAGAAAGAAAAGGAAAGAAAAAAGGAAAGAAAGAAAGTAAAAGAAAGGAAAGATAAAAAGAAAAAGAGAGGAAATAAAAGAAAGAAAGCAAAGAAAGAAAGGAAAGGAAAAAAGCAAGGAAGGAAAAGAAAGGAAAGAAAGGAAAGGAAGGAAGAGAAATGAAAGAAAAGAAAGAAAGATGGATAAGGAAACAAAGTAAAGACAGAAAGGAAGTAATGGAAAGAAAAAAGGGAAAGAAAGAAAAGATGGAAAGGCAAGGCAAGGAAAGGAAACAAAGTAAGGACAGGAAGAAAAAGATAGTAAAGGAAAGAAGGAAAGGAAAGATAGGAAAGGAAAGAAGGAAACGAAAGAAAGGAGAGAAAGGAAGGAAAAGATAAAGCACAGAATGGAACGAAAAGAAAAATGGGAAAGAAAGTAAAGAAAAGAAAGAAATGAAAGTAAAGAACGGAAATAAAGGAAGGAAAGTAAAGGGAAAGCAATGAAAAGGAAAAGAAAAAAGAAAGGAAAGAACAAAGGAAATGTAAGAACGAAAGAAATGAAGGAAACGAAAGAAAGAAAAGGGGAAAAAATACGGAAAGACAAAAGGAAAGAAAAAAGGGAAGGAAAGAAAGTAAAAGAAAGGAAATAAAGGATAGAAAAGAAAGGAAAGAAAAGAAAGGAAATGAAAGAAAGAAAAGAAAGGAAAGATGCGTAAAAAAGCAAAGTAAGGAAAACACAGAAAGAAAGGAAAGAACAAAGAAAAAAGGGAAAGGAAAGACTAGGAAAGGAAAGAAAGGAAATAAAGATAAAGGAAGGTAAAAAGAAAAAAGAAAGGATTGAAAGAAAATAGAAAAATTGGGAAAAAATTGAAAAGAAAGTAAAGGATGAAGAAAACAGAAAGAATGTTTTAAAAAGAAAAGAAAAAGAAAAGAAATAAGAAAATGAAGGAAAAGAAAGGAATGAAAAACAAGGGAATGGAAAGAAAAGAAAGATAAAAGGAAAGAAAAGAAAAATGGGAAAGAAAGGAAAAGGAAAGACGGAGAGGATAGAAGTAAAGGAAATAAAAGAAAGGAAACGAAAGCAAAGAAAAGAAAGGAAAGAAAGAAAGGAATGGAAGGAAGGAAAGGAAAAAAGATTGGTAAGAAAGAAAGGAAAGAAAGAAAAGGAAAGGACAGGAAAGAAAGAAATGAAAGAAAGGAAAGACAGAAGAAAAAAGAAAGGAAAGAAAGAAAAGGAAAAAAGATATGGAAAGACAATAGAAAAAGGAAAGAAAAAAGGAAAGGAAAGAAAGTAAAAGAAAGGAAAGGAAAAAAAGAAAGGAAATAAAAGAAAGAAAGCACAGAAAAGAAAGGAAAGGAAAAATAAAGGAAAGAAAAGAGAGGAAAAGAAAGGAAAGATGCATAAGAAAGCAAAGTAATGAAAAGACTGAAAGAATGGAAAGAAAGAAAGGAAAGAAAGGAAAAGAAAGGACAGGAAAGAAAGAAATGAAAGAAAGGAAAGGAAAAGAAAGAAAGGGAAGAAAGAAAAAGCTAGGAAAGGAAGGAAAAGAAGGAAGAGAAATGAAAGAAAAGAAAGAAGATGCGTAAGAAAACGAAGTAAAGAAAGCAAAGGCAAGAAAGAAAGGAAAGAAAAAGAAAAAAGCATAGGAATGAAAAGAAAGAAAGGAAGGAAAGGCATGGAAAGGAAGGAAAGGAAAGAAAGGAAATAAAGATAAAGGAAGGTAAAAAGAAAAGCGAAAGGAATGAAAGAAAATGGAAAAATTGGGAAAAAATTAAAAAGAAAGCAAAGGATGAAGAAAACAGAAAGAAAGTATGAAAAAGAAAAAGAAAAGGAAAAAGAAGGAAAAGAAAGGAATGAAAAACAAGAGAATGGAAAGAAAAGAAAGATAAAGGAAAGAAAAGAAAAATGGGAAAGAAAGGAAAAGGAAATACAGAGTGGAGAGAAGTAAAGGAAATGAAAGAAAGGAAATGAAAGCAAAGAAAAGAAAGGAAAGAAAGAAAGGAATGGAAGGAAGGAAAAAAGAATGGAAGGAAAGAAAGAAAAAGAAAGGAAAGAAAGAAAGGAATGAAAGGAAAGAAAGGAAGGAAAGTAAAGGGAAAACAATGAAAAGGAAAAGAAAAAAGGAAAGGAAAGAACGAAAGAAATGAAGGAAAGAAAAGAAAGAAAAGGAAAGAAAAAAGGAATGGAAAGACAATAGGAAAGGAAAGAAAAAAGGAAAGGAAAGAAAGGAGGGAAAGTAAAGGGAAAACAATGAAAAGGAAAAGAAAAAAGGAAAGGAAAGAACAAAAAAATGAAAGAACGAAAGAAATGAAGGAAAGAAAAGAAAGAAAAGGAAAGAAAAAAGGAAAGAAAGAAAGTAAAAGAAAGGAAAGATAAAAAGAAAAAGAGAGGAAATAAAAGAAAGAAAGCAAAGAAAGAAAGGAAAGGAAAAAAGCAAGGAAGGAAAAGAAAGGAAAGAAAGGAAAGGAAGGAAGAGAAATGAAAGAAAAGAAAGAAAGATGGATAAGGAAACAAAGTAAAGACAGAAAGGAAGTAATGGAAAGAAAAAAGGGAAAGAAAGAAAAGATGGAAAGGCAAGGCAAGGAAAGGAAACAAAGTAAGGACAGGAAGAAATAGATAGCAAAGGAAAGAAGGAAAGGAAAGATAGGAAAGGAAAGAAGGAAACGAAAGAAAGGAGAGAAAGGAAGGAAAAGATAAAGCACAGAATGGAACGAAAAGAAAAATGGGAAAGAAAGTAAAGAAAAGAAAGAAATGAAAGTAAAGAACGGAAATAAAGGAAGGAAAGTAAAGGGAAAGCAATGAAAAGGAAAAGAAAAAAGAAAGGAAAGAACAAAGGAAATGTAAGAACGAAAGAAATGAAGGAAACGAAAGAAAGAAAAGGGGAAAAAATACGGAAAGACAAAAGGAAAGAAAAAAGGGAAGGAAAGAAAGTAAAAGAAAGGAAATAAAGGATAGAAAAGAAAGGAAAGAAAAGAAAGGAAATGAAAGAAAGAAAAAGAAAGGAAAGATGCGTAAAAAAGCAAAGTAAGGAAAACACAGAAAGAAAGGAAAGAACAAAGAAAAAAGGGAAAGGAAAGACTAGGAAAGGAAAGAAAGGAAATAAAGATAAAGGAAGGTAAAAAGAAAAAAGAAAGGATTGAAAGAAAATAGAAAAATTGGGAAAAAATTGAAAAGAAAGTAAAGGATGAAGAAAACAGAAAGAATGTTTTAAAAAGAAAAGAAAAAGAAAAGAAATAAGAAAATGAAGGAAAAGAAAGGAATGAAAAACAAGGGAATGGAAAGAAAAGAAAGATAAAAGGAAAGAAAAGAAAAATGGGAAAGAAAGGAAAAGGAAAGACGGAGAGGATAGAAGTAAAGGAAATAAAAGAAAGGAAACGAAAGCAAAGAAAAGAAAGGAAAGAAAGAAAGGAATGGAAGGAAGGAAAGGAAAAAAGATTGGTAAGAAAGAAAGGAAAGAAAGAAAAGGAAAGGACAGGAAAGAAAGAAATGAAAGAAAGGAAAGACAGAAGAAAAAAGAAAGGAAAGAAAGAAAAGGAAAAAAGATATGGAAAGACAATAGAAAAAGGAAAGAAAAAAGGAAAGGAAAGAAAGTAAAAGAAAGGAAAGGAAAAAAAGAAAGGAAATAAAAGAAAGAAAGCACAGAAAAGAAAGGAAAGGAAAAATAAAGGAAAGAAAAGAGAGGAAAAGAAAGGAAAGATGCATAAGAAAGCAAAGTAATGAAAAGACTGAAAGAATGGAAAGAAAGAAAGGAAAGAAAGGAAAAGAAAGGACAGGAAAGAAAGAAATGAAAGAAAGGAAAGACAGAAAGGAAAGGAAAAGAAAGAAAGGGAAGAAAGAAAAAGCTAGGAAAGGAAGGAAAAGAAGGAAGAGAAATGAAAGAAAAGAAAGAAGATGCGTAAGAAAACGAAGTAAAGAAAGCAAAGGCAAGAAAGAAAGGAAAGAAAAAGAAAAAAGCATAGGAATGAAAAGAAAGAAAGGAAGGAAAGGCATGGAAAGGAAGGAAAGGAAAGAAAGGAAATAAAGATAAAGGAAGGTAAAAAGAAAAGCGAAAGGAATGAAAGAAAATGGAAAAATTGGGAAAAAATTAAAAAGAAAGCAAAGGATGAAGAAAACAGAAAGAAAGTATGAAAAAGAAAAAGAAAAGGAAAAAGAAGGAAAAGAAAGGAATGAAAAACAAGAGAATGGAAAGAAAAGAAAGATAAAGGAAAGAAAAGAAAAATGGGAAAGAAAGGAAAAGGAAATACAGAGTGGAGAGAAGTAAAGGAAATGAAAGAAAGGAAATGAAAGCAAAGAAAAGAAAGGAAAGAAAGAAAGGAATGGAAGGAAGGAAAAAAGAATGGAAGGAAAGAAAGAAAAAGAAAGGAAAGAAAGAAAGGAATGAAAGGAAAGAAAGGAAGGAAAGTAAAGGGAAAACAATGAAAAGGAAAAGAAAAAAGGAAAGGAAAGAACGAAAGAAATGAAGGAAAGAAAAGAAAGAAAAGGAAAGAAAAAAGGAATGGAAAGACAATAGGAAAGGAAAGAAAAAAGGAAAGGAAAGAAAGGAGGGAAAGTAAAGGGAAAACAATGAAAAGGAAAAGAAAAAAGGAAAGGAAAGAACAAAAAAATGAAAGAACGAAAGAAATGAAGGAAAGAAAAGAAAGAAAAGGAAAGAAAAAAGGAAAGAAAGAAAGTAAAAGAAAGGAAAGATAAAAAGAAAAAGAGAGGAAATAAAAGAAAGAAAGCAAAGAAAGAAAGGAAAGGAAAAAAGCAAGGAAGGAAAAGAAAGGAAAGAAAGGAAAGGAAGGAAGAGAAATGAAAGAAAAGAAAGAAAGATGGATAAGGAAACAAAGTAAAGACAGAAAGGAAGTAATGGAAAGAAAAAAGGGAAAGAAAGAAAAGATGGAAAGGCAAGGCAAGGAAAGGAAACAAAGTAAGGACAGGAAGAAAAAGATAGCAAAGGAAAGAAGGAAAGGAAAGATAGGAAAGGAAAGAAGGAAACGAAAGAAAGGAGAGAAAGGAAGGAAAAGATAAAGCACAGAATGGAACGAAAAGAAAAATGGGAAAGAAAGTAAAGAAAAGAAAGAAATGAAAGTAAAGAACGGAAATAAAGGAAGGAAAGTAAAGGGAAAGCAATGAAAAGGAAAAGAAAAAAGAAAGGAAAGAACAAAGGAAATGTAAGAACGAAAGAAATGAAGGAAACGAAAGAAAGAAAAGGGGAAAAAATACGGAAAGACAAAAGGAAAGAAAAAAGGGAAGGAAAGAAAGTAAAAGAAAGGAAATAAAGGATAGAAAAGAAAGGAAAGAAAAGAAAGGAAATGAAAGAAAGAAAAGAAAGGAAAGATGCGTAAAAAAGCAAAGTAAGGAAAACACAGAAAGAAAGGAAAGAACAAAGAAAAAAGGGAAAGGAAAGACTAGGAAAGGAAAGAAAGGAAATAAAGATAAAGGAAGGTAAAAAGAAAAAAGAAAGGATTGAAAGAAAATAGAAAAATTGGGAAAAAATTGAAAAGAAAGTAAAGGATGAAGAAAACAGAAAGAATGTTTTAAAAAGAAAAGAAAAAGAAAAGAAATAAGAAAATGAAGGAAAAGAAAGGAATGAAAAACAAGGGAATGGAAAGAAAAGAAAGATAAAAGGAAAGAAAAGAAAAATGGGAAAGAAAGGAAAAGGAAAGACGGAGAGGATAGAAGTAAAGGAAATAAAAGAAAGGAAACGAAAGCAAAGAAAAGAAAGGAAAGAAAGAAAGGAATGGAAGGAAGGAAAGGAAAAAAGATTGGTAAGAAAGAAAGGAAAGAAAGAAAAGGAAAGGACAGGAAAGAAAGAAATGAAAGAAAGGAAAGACAGAAGAAAAAAGAAAGGAAAGAAAGAAAAGGAAAAAAGATATGGAAAGACAATAGAAAAAGGAAAGAAAAAAGGAAAGGAAAGAAAGTAAAAGAAAGGAAAGGAAAAAAAGAAAGGAAATAAAAGAAAGAAAGCACAGAAAAGAAAGGAAAGGAAAAATAAAGGAAAGAAAAGAGAGGAAAAGAAAGGAAAGATGCATAAGAAAGCAAAGTAATGAAAAGACTGAAAGAATGGAAAGAAAGAAAGGAAAGAAAGGAAAAGAAAGGACAGGAAAGAAAGAAATGAAAGAAAGGAAAGACAGAAAGGAAAGGAAAAGAAAGAAAGGGAAGAAAGAAAAAGCTAGGAAAGGAAGGAAAAGAAGGAAGAGAAATGAAAGAAAAGAAAGAAGATGCGTAAGAAAACGAAGTAAAGAAAGCAAAGGCAAGAAAGAAAGGAAAGAAAAAGAAAAAAGCATAGGAATGAAAAGAAAGAAAGGAAGGAAAGGCATGGAAAGGAAGGAAAGGAAAGAAAGGAAATAAAGATAAAGGAAGGTAAAAAGAAAAGCGAAAGGAATGAAAGAAAATGGAAAAATTGGGAAAAAATTAAAAAGAAAGCAAAGGATGAAGAAAACAGAAAGAAAGTATGAAAAAGAAAAAGAAAAGGAAAAAGAAGGAAAAGAAAGGAATGAAAAACAAGAGAATGGAAAGAAAAGAAAGATAAAGGAAAGAAAAGAAAAATGGGAAAGAAAGGAAAAGGAAATACAGAGTGGAGAGAAGTAAAGGAAATGAAAGAAAGGAAATGAAAGCAAAGAAAAGAAAGGAAAGAAAGAAAGGAATGGAAGGAAGGAAAAAAGAATGGAAGGAAAGAAAGAAAAAGAAAGGAAAGAAAGAAAGGAATGAAAGGAAAGAAAGGAAGGAAAGTAAAGGGAAAACAATGAAAAGGAAAAGAAAAAAGGAAAGGAAAGAACGAAAGAAATGAAGGAAAGAAAAGAAAGAAAAGGAAAGAAAAAAGGAATGGAAAGACAATAGGAAAGGAAAGAAAAAAGGAAAGGAAAGAAAGGAGGGAAAGTAAAGGGAAAACAATGAAAAGGAAAAGAAAAAAGGAAAGGAAAGAACAAAAAAATGAAAGAACGAAAGAAATGAAGGAAAGAAAAGAAAGAAAAGGAAAGAAAAAAGGAAAGAAAGAAAGTAAAAGAAAGGAAAGATAAAAAGAAAAAGAGAGGAAATAAAAGAAAGAAAGCAAAGAAAGAAAGGAAAGGAAAAAAGCAAGGAAGGAAAAGAAAGGAAAGAAAGGAAAGGAAGGAAGAGAAATGAAAGAAAAGAAAGAAAGATGGATAAGGAAACAAAGTAAAGACAGAAAGGAAGTAATGGAAAGAAAAAAGGGAAAGAAAGAAAAGATGGAAAGGCAAGGCAAGGAAAGGAAACAAAGTAAGGACAGGAAGAAAAAGATAGCAAAGGAAAGAAGGAAAGGAAAGATAGGAAAGGAAAGAAGGAAACGAAAGAAAGGAGAGAAAGGAAGGAAAAGATAAAGCACAGAATGGAACGAAAAGAAAAATGGGAAAGAAAGTAAAGAAAAGAAAGAAATGAAAGTAAAGAACGGAAATAAAGGAAGGAAAGTAAAGGGAAAGCAATGAAAAGGAAAAGAAAAAAGAAAGGAAAGAACAAAGGAAATGTAAGAACGAAAGAAATGAAGGAAACGAAAGAAAGAAAAGGGGGAAAAAATACGGAAAGACAAAAGGAAAGAAAAAAGGGAAGGAAAGAAAGTAAAAGAAAGGAAATAAAGGATAGAAAAGAAAGGAAAGAAAAGAAAGGAAATGAAAGAAAGAAAAGAAAGGAAAGATGCGTAAAAAAGCAAAGTAAGGAAAACACAGAAAGAAAGGAAAGAACAAAGAAAAAAGGGAAAGGAAAGACTAGGAAAGGAAAGAAAGGAAATAAAGATAAAGGAAGGTAAAAAGAAAAAAGAAAGGATTGAAAGAAAATAGAAAAATTGGGAAAAAATTGAAAAGAAAGTAAAGGATGAAGAAAACAGAAAGAATGTTTTAAAAAGAAAAGAAAAAGAAAAGAAATAAGAAAATGAAGGAAAAGAAAGGAATGAAAAACAAGGGAATGGAAAGAAAAGAAAGATAAAAGGAAAGAAAAGAAAAATGGGAAAGAAAGGAAAAGGAAAGACGGAGAGGATAGAAGTAAAGGAAATAAAAGAAAGGAAACGAAAGCAAAGAAAAGAAAGGAAAGAAAGAAAGGAATGGAAGGAAGGAAAGGAAAAAAGATTGGTAAGAAAGAAAGGAAAGAAAGAAAAGGAAAGGACAGGAAAGAAAGAAATGAAAGAAAGGAAAGACAGAAGAAAAAAGAAAGGAAAGAAAGAAAAGGAAAAAAGATATGGAAAGACAATAGAAAAAGGAAAGAAAAAAGGAAAGGAAAGAAAGTAAAAGAAAGGAAAGGAAAAAAAGAAAGGAAATAAAAGAAAGAAAGCACAGAAAAGAAAGGAAAGGAAAAATAAAGGAAAGAAAAGAGAGGAAAAGAAAGGAAAGATGCATAAGAAAGCAAAGTAATGAAAAGACTGAAAGAATGGAAAGAAAGAAAGGAAAGAAAGGAAAAGAAAGGACAGGAAAGAAAGAAATGAAAGAAAGGAAAGACAGAAAGGAAAGGAAAAGAAAGAAAGGGAAGAAAGAAAAAGCTAGGAAAGGAAGGAAAAGAAGGAAGAGAAATGAAAGAAAAGAAAGAAGATGCGTAAGAAAACGAAGTAAAGAAAGCAAAGGCAAGAAAGAAAGGAAAGAAAAAGAAAAAAGCATAGGAATGAAAAGAAAGAAAGGAAGGAAAGGCATGGAAAGGAAGGAAAGGAAAGAAAGGAAATAAAGATAAAGGAAGGTAAAAAGAAAAGCGAAAGGAATGAAAGAAAATGGAAAAATTGGGAAAAAATTAAAAAGAAAGCAAAGGATGAAGAAAACAGAAAGAAAGTATGAAAAAGAAAAAGAAAAGGAAAAAGAAGGAAAAGAAAGGAATGAAAAACAAGAGAATGGAAAGAAAAGAAAGATAAAGGAAAGAAAAGAAAAATGGGAAAGAAAGGAAAAGGAAATACAGAGTGGAGAGAAGTAAAGGAAATGAAAGAAAGGAAATGAAAGCAAAGAAAAGAAAGGAAAGAAAGAAAGGAATGGAAGGAAGGAAAAAAGAATGGAAGGAAAGAAAGAAAAAGAAAGGAAAGAAAGAAAGGAATGAAAGGAAAGAAAGGAAGGAAAGTAAAGGGAAAACAATGAAAAGGAAAAGAAAAAAGGAAAGGAAAGAACGAAAGAAATGAAGGAAAGAAAAGAAAGAAAAGGAAAGAAAAAAGGAATGGAAAGACAATAGGAAAGGAAAGAAAAAAGGAAAGGAAAGAAAGGAGGGAAAGTAAAGGGAAAACAATGAAAAGGAAAAGAAAAAAGGAAAGGAAAGAACAAAAAAATGAAAGAACGAAAGAAATGAAGGAAAGAAAAGAAAGAAAAGGAAAGAAAAAAGGAAAGAAAGAAAGTAAAAGAAAGGAAAGATAAAAAGAAAAAGAGAGGAAATAAAAGAAAGAAAGCAAAGAAAGAAAGGAAAGGAAAAAAGCAAGGAAGGAAAAGAAAGGAAAGAAAGGAAAGGAAGGAAGAGAAATGAAAGAAAAGAAAGAAAGATGGATAAGGAAACAAAGTAAAGACAGAAAGGAAGTAATGGAAAGAAAAAAGGGAAAGAAAGAAAAGATGGAAAGGCAAGGCAAGGAAAGGAAACAAAGTAAGGACAGGAAGAAATAGATAGCAAAGGAAAGAAGGAAAGGAAAGATAGGAAAGGAAAGAAGGAAACGAAAGAAAGGAGAGAAAGGAAGGAAAAGATAAAGCACAGAATGGAACGAAAAGAAAAATGGGAAAGAAAGTAAAGAAAAGAAAGAAATGAAAGTAAAGAACGGAAATAAAGGAAGGAAAGTAAAGGGAAAGCAATGAAAAGGAAAAGAAAAAAGAAAGGAAAGAACAAAGGAAATGTAAGAACGAAAGAAATGAAGGAAACGAAAGAAAGAAAAGGGGGAAAAAATACGGAAAGACAAAAGGAAAGAAAAAAGGGAAGGAAAGAAAGTAAAAGAAAGGAAATAAAGGATAGAAAAGAAAGGAAAGAAAAGAAAGGAAATGAAAGAAAGAAAAGAAAGGAAAGATGCGTAAAAAAGCAAAGTAAGGAAAACACAGAAAGAAAGGAAAGAACAAAGAAAAAAGGGAAAGGAAAGACTAGGAAAGGAAAGAAAGGAAATAAAGATAAAGGAAGGTAAAAAGAAAAAAGAAAGGATTGAAAGAAAATAGAAAAATTGGGAAAAAATTGAAAAGAAAGTAAAGGATGAAGAAAACAGAAAGAATGTTTTAAAAAGAAAAGAAAAAGAAAAGAAATAAGAAAATGAAGGAAAAGAAAGGAATGAAAAACAAGGGAATGGAAAGAAAAGAAAGATAAAAGGAAAGAAAAGAAAAATGGGAAAGAAAGGAAAAGGAAAGACGGAGAGGATAGAAGTAAAGGAAATAAAAGAAAGGAAACGAAAGCAAAGAAAAGAAAGGAAAGAAAGAAAGGAATGGAAGGAAGGAAAGGAAAAAAGATTGGTAAGAAAGAAAGGAAAGAAAGAAAAGGAAAGGACAGGAAAGAAAGAAATGAAAGAAAGGAAAGACAGAAGAAAAAAGAAAGGAAAGAAAGAAAAGGAAAAAAGATATGGAAAGACAATAGAAAAAGGAAAGAAAAAAGGAAAGGAAAGAAAGTAAAAGAAAGGAAAGGAAAAAAAGAAAGGAAATAAAAGAAAGAAAGCACAGAAAAGAAAGGAAAGGAAAAATAAAGGAAAGAAAAGAGAGGAAAAGAAAGGAAAGATGCATAAGAAAGCAAAGTAATGAAAAGACTGAAAGAATGGAAAGAAAGAAAGGAAAGAAAGGAAAAGAAAGGACAGGAAAGAAAGAAATGAAAGAAAGGAAAGACAGAAAGGAAAGGAAAAGAAAGAAAGGGAAGAAAGAAAAAGCTAGGAAAGGAAGGAAAAGAAGGAAGAGAAATGAAAGAAAAGAAAGAAGATGCGTAAGAAAACGAAGTAAAGAAAGCAAAGGCAAGAAAGAAAGGAAAGAAAAAGAAAAAAGCATAGGAATGAAAAGAAAGAAAGGAAGGAAAGGCATGGAAAGGAAGGAAAGGAAAGAAAGGAAATAAAGATAAAGGAAGGTAAAAAGAAAAGCGAAAGGAATGAAAGAAAATGGAAAAATTGGGAAAAAATTAAAAAGAAAGCAAAGGATGAAGAAAACAGAAAGAAAGTATGAAAAAGAAAAAGAAAAGGAAAAAGAAGGAAAAGAAAGGAATGAAAAACAAGAGAATGGAAAGAAAAGAAAGATAAAGGAAAGAAAAGAAAAATGGGAAAGAAAGGAAAAGGAAATACAGAGTGGAGAGAAGTAAAGGAAATGAAAGAAAGGAAATGAAAGCAAAGAAAAGAAAGGAAAGAAAGAAAGGAATGGAAGGAAGGAAAAAAGAATGGAAGGAAAGAAAGAAAAAGAAAGGAAAGAAAGAAAGGAATGAAAGGAAAGAAAGGAAGGAAAGTAAAGGGAAAACAATGAAAAGGAAAAGAAAAAAGGAAAGGAAAGAACGAAAGAAATGAAGGAAAGAAAAGAAAGAAAAGGAAAGAAAAAAGGAATGGAAAGACAATAGGAAAGGAAAGAAAAAAGGAAAGGAAAGAAAGGAGGGAAAGTAAAGGGAAAACAATGAAAAGGAAAAGAAAAAAGGAAAGGAAAGAACAAAAAAATGAAAGAACGAAAGAAATGAAGGAAAGAAAAGAAAGAAAAGGAAAGAAAAAAGGAAAGAAAGAAAGTAAAAGAAAGGAAAGATAAAAAGAAAAAGAGAGGAAATAAAAGAAAGAAAGCAAAGAAAGAAAGGAAAGGAAAAAAGCAAGGAAGGAAAAGAAAGGAAAGAAAGGAAAGGAAGGAAGAGAAATGAAAGAAAAGAAAGAAAGATGGATAAGGAAACAAAGTAAAGACAGAAAGGAAGTAATGGAAAGAAAAAAGGGAAAGAAAGAAAAGATGGAAAGGCAAGGCAAGGAAAGGAAACAAAGTAAGGACAGGAAGAAATAGATAGCAAAGGAAAGAAGGAAAGGAAAGATAGGAAAGGAAAGAAGGAAACGAAAGAAAGGAGAGAAAGGAAGGAAAAGATAAAGCACAGAATGGAACGAAAAGAAAAATGGGAAAGAAAGTAAAGAAAAGAAAGAAATGAAAGTAAAGAACGGAAATAAAGGAAGGAAAGTAAAGGGAAAGCAATGAAAAGGAAAAGAAAAAAGAAAGGAAAGAACAAAGGAAATGTAAGAACGAAAGAAATGAAGGAAACGAAAGAAAGAAAAGGGGGAAAAAATACGGAAAGACAAAAGGAAAGAAAAAAGGGAAGGAAAGAAAGTAAAAGAAAGGAAATAAAGGATAGAAAAGAAAGGAAAGAAAAGAAAGGAAATGAAAGAAAGAAAAGAAAGGAAAGATGCGTAAAAAAGCAAAGTAAGGAAAACACAGAAAGAAAGGAAAGAACAAAGAAAAAAGGGAAAGGAAAGACTAGGAAAGGAAAGAAAGGAAATAAAGATAAAGGAAGGTAAAAAGAAAAAAGAAAGGATTGAAAGAAAATAGAAAAATTGGGAAAAAATTGAAAAGAAAGTAAAGGATGAAGAAAACAGAAAGAATGTTTTAAAAAGAAAAGAAAAAGAAAAGAAATAAGAAAATGAAGGAAAAGAAAGGAATGAAAAACAAGGGAATGGAAAGAAAAGAAAGATAAAAGGAAAGAAAAGAAAAATGGGAAAGAAAGGAAAAGGAAAGACGGAGAGGATAGAAGTA
Source organism: Hemiscyllium ocellatum (assembly GCF_020745735.1). NCBI lineage: Eukaryota > Metazoa > Chordata > Chondrichthyes > Orectolobiformes > Hemiscylliidae > Hemiscyllium > Hemiscyllium ocellatum. Next base: position 56,527 of record NW_026867723.1, on the reverse strand, counting down.
AAGGAAATAAAAGAAAGGAAACGAAAGCAAAGAAAAGAAAGGAAAGAAAGAAAGGAATGGAAGGAAGGAAAGGAAAAAAGATTGGTAAGAAAGAAAGGAAAGAAAGAAAAGGAAAGGACAGGAAAGAAAGAAATGAAAGAAAGGAAAGACAGAAGAAAAAAGAAAGGAAAGAAAGAAAAGGAAAAAAGATATGGAAAGACAATAGAAAAAGGAAAGAAAAAAGGAAAGGAAAGAAAGTAAAAGAAAGGAAAGGAAAAAAAGAAAGGAAATAAAAGAAAGAAAGCACAGAAAAGAAAGGAAAGGAAAAATAAAGGAAAGAAAAGAGAGGAAAAGAAAGGAAAGATGCATAAGAAAGCAAAGTAATGAAAAGACTGAAAGAATGGAAAGAAAGAAAGGAAAGAAAGGAAAAGAAAGGACAGGAAAGAAAGAAATGAAAGAAAGGAAAGACAGAAAGGAAAGGAAAAGAAAGAAAGGGAAGAAAGAAAAAGCTAGGAAAGGAAGGAAAAGAAGGAAGAGAAATGAAAGAAAAGAAAGAAGATGCGTAAGAAAACGAAGTAAAGAAAGCAAAGGCAAGAAAGAAAGGAAAGAAAAAGAAAAAAGCATAGGAATGAAAAGAAAGAAAGGAAGGAAAGGCATGGAAAGGAAGGAAAGGAAAGAAAGGAAATAAAGATAAAGGAAGGTAAAAAGAAAAGCGAAAGGAATGAAAGAAAATGGAAAAATTGGGAAAAAATTAAAAAGAAAGCAAAGGATGAAGAAAACAGAAAGAAAGTATGAAAAAGAAAAAGAAAAGGAAAAAGAAGGAAAAGAAAGGAATGAAAAACAAGAGAATGGAAAGAAAAGAAAGATAAAGGAAAGAAAAGAAAAATGGGAAAGAAAGGAAAAGGAAATACAGAGTGGAGAGAAGTAAAGGAAATGAAAGAAAGGAAATGAAAGCAAAGAAAAGAAAGGAAAGAAAGAAAGGAATGGAAGGAAGGAAAAAAGAATGGAAGGAAAGAAAGAAAAAGAAAGGAAAGAAAGAAAGGAATGAAAGGAAAGAAAGGAAGGAAAGTAAAGGGAAAACAATGAAAAGGAAAAGAAAAAAGGAAAGGAAAGAACGAAAGAAATGAAGGAAAGAAAAGAAAGAAAAGGAAAGAAAAAAGGAATGGAAAGACAATAGGAAAGGAAAGAAAAAAGGAAAGGAAAGAAAGGAGGGAAAGTAAAGGGAAAACAATGAAAAGGAAAAGAAAAAAGGAAAGGAAAGAACAAAAAAATGAAAGAACGAAAGAAATGAAGGAAAGAAAAGAAAGAAAAGGAAAGAAAAAAGGAAAGAAAGAAAGTAAAAGAAAGGAAAGATAAAAAGAAAAAGAGAGGAAATAAAAGAAAGAAAGCAAAGAAAGAAAGGAAAGGAAAAAAGCAAGGAAGGAAAAGAAAGGAAAGAAAGGAAAGGAAGGAAGAGAAATGAAAGAAAAGAAAGAAAGATGGATAAGGAAACAAAGTAAAGACAGAAAGGAAGTAATGGAAAGAAAAAAGGGAAAGAAAGAAAAGATGGAAAGGCAAGGCAAGGAAAGGAAACAAAGTAAGGACAGGAAGAAATAGATAGCAAAGGAAAGAAGGAAAGGAAAGATAGGAAAGGAAAGAAGGAAACGAAAGAAAGTAGAGAAAGGAAGGAAAAGATAAAGCACAGAATGGAACGAAAAGAAAAATGGGAAAGAAAGTAAAGAAAAGAAAGAAATGAAAGTAAAGAACGGAAATAAAGGAAGGAAAGTAAAGGGAAAGCAATGAAAAGGAAAAGAAAAAAGAAAGGAAAGAACAAAGGAAATGTAAGAACGAAAGAAATGAAGGAAACGAAAGAAAGAAAAGGGGGAAAAAATACGGAAAGACAAAAGGAAAGAAAAAAGGGAAGGAAAGAAAGTAAAAGAAAGGAAATAAAGGATAGAAAAGAAAGGAAAGAAAAGAAAGGAAATGAAAGAAAGAAAAGAAAGGAAAGATGCGTAAAAAAGCAAAGTAAGGAAAACACAGAAAGAAAGGAAAGAACAAAGAAAAAAGGGAAAGGAAAGACTAGGAAAGGAAAGAAAGGAAATAAAGATAAAGGAAGGTAAAAAGAAAAAAGAAAGGATTGAAAGAAAATAGAAAAATTGGGAAAAAATTGAAAAGAAAGTAAAGGATGAAGAAAACAGAAAGAATGTTTTAAAAAGAAAAGAAAAAGAAAAGAAATAAGAAAATGAAGGAAAAGAAAGGAATGAAAAACAAGGGAATGGAAAGAAAAGAAAGATAAAAGGAAAGAAAAGAAAAATGGGAAAGAAAGGAAAAGGAAAGACGGAGAGGATAGAAGTAAAGGAAATAAAAGAAAGGAAACGAAAGCAAAGAAAAGAAAGGAAAGAAAGAAAGGAATGGAAGGAAGGAAAGGAAAAAAGATTGGTAAGAAAGAAAGGAAAGAAAGAAAAGGAAAGGACAGGAAAGAAAGAAATGAAAGAAAGGAAAGACAGAAGAAAAAAGAAAGGAAAGAAAGAAAAGGAAAAAAGATATGGAAAGACAATAGAAAAAGGAAAGAAAAAAGGAAAGGAAAGAAAGTAAAAGAAAGGAAAGGAAAAAAAGAAAGGAAATAAAAGAAAGAAAGCACAGAAAAGAAAGGAAAGGAAAAATAAAGGAAAGAAAAGAGAGGAAAAGAAAGGAAAGATGCATAAGAAAGCAAAGTAATGAAAAGACTGAAAGAATGGAAAGAAAGAAAGGAAAGAAAGGAAAAGAAAGGACAGGAAAGAAAGAAATGAAAGAAAGGAAAGACAGAAAGGAAAGGAAAAGAAAGAAAGGGAAGAAAGAAAAAGCTAGGAAAGGAAGGAAAAGAAGGAAGAGAAATGAAAGAAAAGAAAGAAGATGCGTAAGAAAACGAAGTAAAGAAAGCAAAGGCAAGAAAGAAAGGAAAGAAAAAGAAAAAAGCATAGGAATGAAAAGAAAGAAAGGAAGGAAAGGCATGGAAAGGAAGGAAAGGAAAGAAAGGAAATAAAGATAAAGGAAGGTAAAAAGAAAAGCGAAAGGAATGAAAGAAAATGGAAAAATTGGGAAAAAATTAAAAAGAAAGCAAAGGATGAAGAAAACAGAAAGAAAGTATGAAAAAGAAAAAGAAAAGGAAAAAGAAGGAAAAGAAAGGAATGAAAAACAAGAGAATGGAAAGAAAAGAAAGATAAAGGAAAGAAAAGAAAAATGGGAAAGAAAGGAAAAGGAAATACAGAGTGGAGAGAAGTAAAGGAAATGAAAGAAAGGAAATGAAAGCAAAGAAAAGAAAGGAAAGAAAGAAAGGAATGGAAGGAAGGAAAAAAGAATGGAAGGAAAGAAAGAAAAAGAAAGGAAAGAAAGAAAGGAATGAAAGGAAAGAAAGGAAGGAAAGTAAAGGGAAAACAATGAAAAGGAAAAGAAAAAAGGAAAGGAAAGAACGAAAGAAATGAAGGAAAGAAAAGAAAGAAAAGGAAAGAAAAAAGGAATGGAAAGACAATAGGAAAGGAAAGAAAAAAGGAAAGGAAAGAAAGGAGGGAAAGTAAAGGGAAAACAATGAAAAGGAAAAGAAAAAAGGAAAGGAAAGAACAAAAAAATGAAAGAACGAAAGAAATGAAGGAAAGAAAAGAAAGAAAAGGAAAGAAAAAAGGAAAGAAAGAAAGTAAAAGAAAGGAAAGATAAAAAGAAAAAGAGAGGAAATAAAAGAAAGAAAGCAAAGAAAGAAAGGAAAGGAAAAAAGCAAGGAAGGAAAAGAAAGGAAAGAAAGGAAAGGAAGGAAGAGAAATGAAAGAAAAGAAAGAAAGATGGATAAGGAAACAAAGTAAAGACAGAAAGGAAGTAATGGAAAGAAAAAAGGGAAAGAAAGAAAAGATGGAAAGGCAAGGCAAGGAAAGGAAACAAAGTAAGGACAGGAAGAAATAGATAGCAAAGGAAAGAAGGAAAGGAAAGATAGGAAAGGAAAGAAGGAAACGAAAGAAAGGAGAGAAAGGAAGGAAAGATAAAGCACAGAATGGAACGAAAAGAAAAATGGGAAAGAAAGTAAAGAAAAGAAAGAAATGAAAGTAAAGAACGGAAATAAAGGAAGGAAAGTAAAGGGAAAGCAATGAAAAGGAAAAGAAAAAAGAAAGGAAAGAACAAAGGAAATGTAAGAACGAAAGAAATGAAGGAAACGAAAGAAAGAAAGGGGGAAAAAATACGGAAAGACAAAAGGAAAGAAAAAAGGGAAGGAAAGAAAGTAAAAGAAAGGAAATAAAGGATAGAAAAGAAAGGAAAGAAAAGAAAGGAAATGAAAGAAAGAAAAAGAAAGGAAAGATGCGTAAAAAAGCAAAGTAAGGAAAACACAGAAAGAAAGGAAAGAACAAAGAAAAAAGGGAAAGGAAAGACTAGGAAAGGAAAGAAAGGAAATAAAGATAAAGGAAGGTAAAAAGAAAAAAGAAAGGATTGAAAGAAAATAGAAAAATTGGGAAAAAATTGAAAAGAAAGTAAAGGATGAAGAAAACAGAAAGAATGTTTTAAAAAGAAAAGAAAAAGAAAAGAAATAAGAAAATGAAGGAAAAGAAAGGAATGAAAAACAAGGGAATGGAAAGAAAAGAAAGATAAAAGGAAAGAAAAGAAAAATGGGAAAGAAAGGAAAAGGAAAGACGGAGAGGATAGAAGTAAAGGAAATAAAAGAAAGGAAACGAAAGCAAAGAAAAGAAAGGAAAGAAAGAAAGGAATGGAAGGAAGGAAAGGAAAAAAGATTGGTAAGAAAGAAAGGAAAGAAAGAAAAGGAAAGGACAGGAAAGAAAGAAATGAAAGAAAGGAAAGACAGAAGAAAAAAGAAAGGAAAGAAAGAAAAGGAAAAAAGATATGGAAAGACAATAGAAAAAGGAAAGAAAAAAGGAAAGGAAAGAAAGTAAAAGAAAGGAAAGGAAAAAAAGAAAGGAAATAAAAGAAAGAAAGCACAGAAAAGAAAGGAAAGGAAAAATAAAGGAAAGAAAAGAGAGGAAAAGAAAGGAAAGATGCATAAGAAAGCAAAGTAATGAAAAGACTGAAAGAATGGAAAGAAAGAAAGGAAAGAAAGGAAAAGAAAGGACAGGAAAGAAAGAAATGAAAGAAAGGAAAGACAGAAAGGAAAGGAAAAGAAAGAAAGGGAAGAAAGAAAAAGCTAGGAAAGGAAGGAAAAGAAGGAAGAGAAATGAAAGAAAAGAAAGAAGATGCGTAAGAAAACGAAGTAAAGAAAGCAAAGGCAAGAAAGAAAGGAAAGAAAAAGAAAAAAGCATAGGAATGAAAAGAAAGAAAGGAAGGAAAGGCATGGAAAGGAAGGAAAGGAAAGAAAGGAAATAAAGATAAAGGAAGGTAAAAAGAAAAGCGAAAGGAATGAAAGAAAATGGAAAAATTGGGAAAAAATTAAAAAGAAAGCAAAGGATGAAGAAAACAGAAAGAAAGTATGAAAAAGAAAAAGAAAAGGAAAAAGAAGGAAAAGAAAGGAATGAAAAACAAGAGAATGGAAAGAAAAGAAAGATAAAGGAAAGAAAAGAAAAATGGGAAAGAAAGGAAAAGGAAATACAGAGTGGAGAGAAGTAAAGGAAATGAAAGAAAGGAAATGAAAGCAAAGAAAAGAAAGGAAAGAAAGAAAGGAATGGAAGGAAGGAAAAAAGAATGGAAGGAAAGAAAGAAAAAGAAAGGAAAGAAAGAAAGGAATGAAAGGAAAGAAAGGAAGGAAAGTAAAGGGAAAACAATGAAAAGGAAAAGAAAAAAGGAAAGGAAAGAACGAAAGAAATGAAGGAAAGAAAAGAAAGAAAAGGAAAGAAAAAAGGAATGGAAAGACAATAGGAAAGGAAAGAAAAAAGGAAAGGAAAGAAAGGAGGGAAAGTAAAGGGAAAACAATGAAAAGGAAAAGAAAAAAGGAAAGGAAAGAACAAAAAAATGAAAGAACGAAAGAAATGAAGGAAAGAAAAGAAAGAAAAGGAAAGAAAAAAGGAAAGAAAGAAAGTAAAAGAAAGGAAAGATAAAAAGAAAAGAGAGGAAATAAAAGAAAGAAAGCAAAGAAAGAAAGGAAAGGAAAAAAGCAAGGAAGGAAAAGAAAGGAAAGAAAGGAAAGGAAGGAAGAGAAATGAAAGAAAAGAAAGAAAGATGGATAAGGAAACAAAGTAAAGACAGAAAGGAAGTAATGGAAAGAAAAAAGGGAAAGAAAGAAAAGATGGAAAGGCAAGGCAAGGAAAGGAAACAAAGTAAGGACAGGAAGAAAAAGATAGCAAAGGAAAGAAGGAAAGGAAAGATAGGAAAGGAAAGAAGGAAACGAAAGAAAGGAGAGAAAGGAAGGAAAAGATAAAGCACAGAATGGAACGAAAAGAAAAATGGAAAGAAAGTAAAGAAAAGAAAGAAATGAAAGTAAAGAACGGAAATAAAGGAAGGAAAGTAAGGGGAAAGCAATGAAAAGGAAAAGAAAAAAGAAAGGAAAGAACAAAGGAAATGTAAGAACGAAAGAAATGAAGGAAACGAAAGAAAGAAAAGGGGAAAAAATACGGAAAGACAAAAGGAAAGAAAAAAAGGAAGGAAAGAAAGTAAAAGAAAGGAAATAAAGGATAGAAAAGAAAGGAAAGAAAAGAAAGGAAATGAAAGAAAGAAAAGAAAGGAAAGATGCGTAAAAAAGCAAAGTAAGGAAAACACAGAAAGAAAGGAAAGAACAAAGAAAAAAGGGAAAGGAAAGACTAGGAAAGGAAAGAAAGGAAATAAAGATAAAGGAAGGTAAAAAGAAAAAAGAAAGGATTGAAAGAAAATAGAAAAATTGGGAAAAAATTGAAAAGAAAGTAAAGGATGAAGAAAACAGAAAGAATGTTTTAAAAAGAAAAGAAAAAGAAAAGAAATAAGAAAATGAAGGAAAAGAAAGGAATGAAAAACAAGGGAATGGAAAGAAAAGAAAGATAAAAGGAAAGAAAAGAAAAATGGGAAAGAAAGGAAAAGGAAAGACGGAGAGGATAGAAGTAAAGGAAATAAAAGAAAGGAAACGAAAGCAAAGAAAAGAAAGGAAAGAAAGAAAGGAATGGAAGGAAGGAAAGGAAAAAAGATTGGTAAGAAAGAAAGGAAAGAAAGAAAAGGAAAGGACAGGAAAGAAAGAAATGAAAGAAAGGAAAGACAGAAGAAAAAAGAAAGGAAAGAAAGAAAAGGAAAAAAGATATGGAAAGACAATAGAAAAAGGAAAGAAAAAAGGAAAGGAAAGAAAGTAAAAGAAAGGAAAGGAAAAAAAGAAAGGAAATAAAAGAAAGAAAGCACAGAAAAGAAAGGAAAGGAAAAAATAAAGGAAAGAAAAGAGAGGAAAAGAAAGGAAAGATGCATAAGAAAGCAAAGTAATGAAAAGACTGAAAGAATGGAAAGAAAGAAAGGAAAGAAAGGAAAAGAAAGGACAGGAAAGAAAGAAATGAAAGAAAGGAAAGGAAAAAGAAAGAAAGGGAAGAAAGAAAAAGCTAGGAAAGGAAGGAAAAGAAGGAAGAGAAATGAAAGAAAAGAAAGAAGATGCGTAAGAAAACGAAGTAAAGAAAGCAAAGGCAAGAAAGAAAGGAAAGAAAAAGAAAAAAGCATAGGAATGAAAGAAAGAAAGGAAGGAAAGGCATGGAAAGGAAGGAAGGAAAGAAAGGAAATAAAGATAAAGGAAGGTAAAAAGAAAAGCGAAAGGAATGAAAGAAAATGGAAAAATTGGGAAAAAATTAAAAAGAAAGCAAAGGATGAAGAAAACAGAAAGAAAGTATGAAAAAGAAAAAGAAAGGAAAAAGAAGGAAAAGAAAGGAATGAAAAACAAGAGAATGGAAAGAAAAGAAAGATAAAGGAAAGAAAAGAAAAATGGGAAAGAAAGGAAAAGGAAATACAGAGTGGAGAGAAGTAAGGAAATGAAAGAAAGGAAATGAAAGCAAAGAAAAGAAAGGGAAAGAAAGAAAAGGGAATGAAAGGAAAGAAAAAAGGAAGGAAAGAAAAAGGGGAAAAAAAAAAAAGAAAAGGAAAGGAAAGAACGAAAGAAATGAAGGAAAGAAAAGAAAGAAAAGGAAAGAAAAAAGGAATGGAAAGACAATAGGAAAGGAAAGAAAAAAGGAAAGGAAAGAAAGGAGGGAAAGTAAAGGGAAAACAATGAAAAGGAAAAGAAAAAAGGAAAGGAAAGAACAAAAAAATGAAAGAACGAAAGAAATGAAGGAAAGAAAAGAAAGAAAAGGAAAGAAAAAAGGAAAGAAAGAAAGTAAAAGAAAGGAAAGATAAAAAGAAAAAGAGAGGAAATAAAAGAAAGAAAGCAAAGAAAGAAAGGAAAGGAAAAAAGCAAGGAAGGAAAAGAAAGGAAAGAAAGGAAAGGAAGGAAGAGAAATGAAAGAAAGAAAGAAAGATGGATAAGGAAACAAAGTAAAGACAGAAAGGAAGTAATGGAAAGAAAAAAGGGAAAGAAAGAAAAGATGGAAAGGCAAGGCAAGGAAAGGAAACAAAGTAAGGACAGGAAGAAATAGATAGCAAAGGAAAGAAGGAAAGGAAAGATAGGAAAGGAAAGAAGAAACGAAAGAAAGGAAGAAAGGAAGGAAAGATAAAGCACAGAATGGAACGAAAAGAAAAATGGGAAAGAAAGTAAAGAAAAGAAAGAAATGAAAGTAAAGAACGGAAATAAAGGAAGGAAAGTAAAGGGAAAGCAATGAAAAGGAAAAGAAAAAAGAAAGGAAAGAACAAAGGAAATGTAAGAACGAAAGAAATGAAGGAAACGAAAGAAAGAAAAGGGGAAAAAATACGGAAAGACAAAAGGAAAGAAAAAAGGGAAGGAAAGAAAGTAAAAGAAAGGAAATAAAGGATAGAAAAGAAAGGAAAGAAAAGAAAGGAAATGAAAGAAAGAAAAAGAAAGGAAAGATGCGTAAAAAAGCAAAGTAAGGAAAACACAGAAAGAAAGGAAAGAACAAAGAAAAAAGGGAAAGGAAAGACTAGGAAAGGAAAGAAAGGAAATAAAGATAAAGGAAGGTAAAAAGAAAAAAGAAAGGATTGAAAGAAAATAGAAAAATTGGGAAAAAATTGAAAAGAAAGTAAAGGATGAAGAAAACAGAAAGAATGTTTTAAAAAGAAAAGAAAAAGAAAAGAAATAAGAAAATGAAGGAAAAGAAAGGAATGAAAAACAAGGGAATGGAAAGAAAAGAAAGATAAAAGGAAAGAAAAGAAAAATGGGAAAGAAAGGAAAAGGAAAGACGGAGAGGATAGAAGTAAAGGAAATAAAAGAAAGGAAACGAAAGCAAAGAAAAGAAAGGAAAGAAAGAAAGGAATGGAAGGAAGGAAAGGAAAAAGATTGGTAAGAAAGAAAGGAAAGAAAGAAAAGGAAAGGACAGGAAAGAAAGAAATGAAAGAAAGGAAAGACAGAAGAAAAAAGAAAGGAAAGAAAGAAAAGGAAAAAAGATATGGAAAGACAATAGAAAAAGGAAAGAAAAAAGGAAAGGAAAGAAAGTAAAAGAAAGGAAAGGAAAAAAAGAAAGGAAATAAAAGAAAGAAAGCACAGAAAAGAAAGGAAAGGAAAAATAAAGGAAAGAAAAGAGAGGAAAAGAAAGGAAAGATGCATAAGAAAGCAAAGTAATGAAAAGACTGAAAGAATGGAAAGAAAGAAAGGAAAGAAAGGAAAAGAAAGGACAGGAAAGAAAGAAATGAAAGAAAGGAAAGACAGAAAGGAAAGGAAAAGAAAGGAAGAAAGAAAAAGCTAGGAAAGGAAGGAAAAGAAGGAAGAGAAATGAAAGAAAAGAAAGAAGATGCGTAAGAAAACGAAGTAAAGAAAGCAAAGGCAAGAAAGAAAGGAAAGAAAAAGAAAAAAGCATAGGAATGAAAAGAAAGAAAGGAAGGAAAGGCATGGAAAGGAAGGAAAGGAAAGAAAGGAAATAAAGATAAAGGAAGGTAAAAAGAAAAGCGAAAGGAATGAAAGAAAATGGAAAAATTGGGAAAAAATTAAAAAGAAAGCAAAGGATGAAGAAAACAGAAAGAAAGTATGAAAAAGAAAAAGAAAAGGAAAAAGAAGGAAAAGAAAGGAATGAAAAACAAGAGAATGGAAAGAAAAGAAAGATAAAGGAAAGAAAAGAAAAATGGGAAAGAAAGGAAAAGGAAATACAGAGTGGAGAGAAGTAAAGGAAATGAAAGAAAGGAAATGAAAGCAAAGAAAAGAAAGGAAAGAAAGAAAGGAATGGAAGGAAGGAAAAAAGAATGGAAGGAAAGAAAGAAAAAGAAAGGAAAGAAAGAAAGGAATGAAAGGAAAGAAAGGAAGGAAAGTAAAGGGAAAACAATGAAAAGGAAAAGAAAAAAGGAAAGGAAAGAACGAAAGAAATGAAGGAAAGAAAAGAAAGAAAAGGAAAGAAAAAAGGAATGGAAAGACAATAGGAAAGGAAAGAAAAAAGGAAAGGAAAGAAAGGAGGGAAAGTAAAGGGAAAACAATGAAAAGGAAAAGAAAAAAGGAAAGGAAAGAACAAAAAAATGAAAGAACGAAAGAAATGAAGGAAAGAAAAGAAAGAAAAGGAAAGAAAAAAGGAAAGAAAGAAAGTAAAAGAAAGGAAAGATAAAAAGAAAAAGAGAGGAAATAAAAGAAAGAAAGCAAAGAAAGAAAGGAAAGGAAAAAAGCAAGGAAGGAAAAGAAAGGAAAGAAAGGAAAGGAAGGAAGAGAAATGAAAGAAAAGAAAGAAAGATGGATAAGGAAACAAAGTAAAGACAGAAAGGAAGTAATGGAAAGAAAAAAGGGAAAGAAAGAAAAGATGGAAAGGCAAGGCAAGGAAAGGAAACAAAGTAAGGACAGGAAGAAAAAGATAGCAAAGGAAAGAAGGAAAGGAAAGATAGGAAAGGAAAGAAGGAAACGAAAGAAAGGAGAGAAAGGAAGGAAAAGATAAAGCACAGAATGGAACGAAAAGAAAAATGGGAAAGAAAGTAAAGAAAAGAAAGAAATGAAAGTAAAGAACGGAAATAAAGGAAGGAAAGTAAAGGGAAAGCAATGAAAAGGAAAAGAAAAAAGAAAGGAAAGAACAAAGGAAATGTAAGAACGAAAGAAATGAAGGAAACGAAAGAAAGAAAAGGGGAAAAAAATACGGAAAGACAAAAGGAAAGAAAAAAGGGAAGGAAAGAAAGTAAAAGAAAGGAAATAAAGGATAGAAAAGAAAGGAAAGAAAAGAAAGGAAATGAAAGAAAGAAAAGAAAGGAAAGATGCGTAAAAAAGCAAAGTAAGGAAAACACAGAAAGAAAGGAAAGAACAAAGAAAAAAGGGAAAGGAAAGACTAGGAAAGGAAAGAAAGGAAATAAAGATAAAGGAAGGTAAAAAGAAAAAAGAAAGGATTGAAAGAAAATAGAAAAATTGGGAAAAAATTGAAAAGAAAGTAAAGGATGAAGAAAACAGAAAGAATGTTTTAAAAAGAAAAGAAAAAGAAAAGAAATAAGAAAATGAAGGAAAAGAAAGGAATGAAAAACAAGGGAATGGAAAGAAAAGAAAGATAAAAGGAAAGAAAAGAAAAATGGGAAAGAAAGGAAAAGGAAAGACGGAGAGGATAGAAGTAAAGGAAATAAAAGAAAGGAAACGAAAGCAAAGAAAAGAAAGGAAAGAAAGAAAGGAATGGAAGGAAGGAAAGGAAAAAAGATTGGTAAGAAAGAAAGGAAAGAAAGAAAAGGAAAGGACAGGAAAGAAAGAAATGAAAGAAAGGAAAGACAGAAGAAAAAAGAAAGGAAAGAAAGAAAAGGAAAAAAGATATGGAAAGACAATAGAAAAAGGAAAGAAAAAAGGAAAGGAAAGAAAGTAAAAGAAAGGAAAGGAAAAAAAGAAAGGAAATAAAAGAAAGAAAGCACAGAAAAGAAAGGAAAGGAAAAATAAAGGAAAGAAAAGAGAGGAAAAGAAAGGAAAGATGCATAAGAAAGCAAAGTAATGAAAAGACTGAAAGAATGGAAAGAAAGAAAGGAAAGAAAGGAAAAGAAAGGACAGGAAAGAAAGAAATGAAAGAAAGGAAAGACAGAAAGGAAAGGAAAAGAAAGAAAGGGAAGAAAGAAAAAGCTAGGAAAGGAAGGAAAAGAAGGAAGAGAAATGAAAGAAAAGAAAGAAGATGCGTAAGAAAACGAAGTAAAGAAAGCAAAGGCAAGAAAGAAAGGAAAGAAAAAGAAAAAAGCATAGGAATGAAAAGAAAGAAAGGAAGGAAAGGCATGGAAAGGAAGGAAAGGAAAGAAAGGAAATAAAGATAAAGGAAGGTAAAAAGAAAAGCGAAAGGAATGAAAGAAAATGGAAAAATTGGGAAAAAATTAAAAAGAAAGCAAAGGATGAAGAAAACAGAAAGAAAGTATGAAAAAGAAAAAGAAAAGGAAAAAGAAGGAAAAGAAAGGAATGAAAAACAAGAGAATGGAAAGAAAAGAAAGATAAAGGAAAGAAAAGAAAAATGGGAAAGAAAGGAAAAGGAAATACAGAGTGGAGAGAAGTAAAGGAAATGAAAGAAAGGAAATGAAAGCAAAGAAAAGAAAGGAAAGAAAGAAAGGAATGGAAGGAAGGAAAAAAGAATGGAAGGAAAGAAAGAAAAAGAAAGGAAAGAAAGAAAGGAATGAAAGGAAAGAAAGGAAGGAAAGTAAAGGGAAAACAATGAAAAGGAAAAGAAAAAAGGAAAGGAAAGAACGAAAGAAATGAAGGAAAGAAAAGAAAGAAAAGGAAAGAAAAAAGGAATGGAAAGACAATAGGAAAGGAAAGAAAAAAGGAAAGGAAAGAAAGGAGGGAAAGTAAAGGGAAAACAATGAAAAGGAAAAGAAAAAAGGAAAGGAAAGAACAAAAAAATGAAAGAACGAAAGAAATGAAGGAAAGAAAAGAAAGAAAAGGAAAGAAAAAAGGAAAGAAAGAAAGTAAAAGAAAGGAAAGATAAAAAGAAAAAGAGAGGAAATAAAAGAAAGAAAGCAAAGAAAGAAAGGAAAGGAAAAAAGCAAGGAAGGAAAAGAAAGGAAAGAAAGGAAAGGAAGGAAGAGAAATGAAAGAAAAGAAAGAAAGATGGATAAGGAAACAAAGTAAAGACAGAAAGGAAGTAATGGAAAGAAAAAAGGGAAAGAAAGAAAAGATGGAAAGGCAAGGCAAGGAAAGGAAACAAAGTAAGGACAGGAAGAAAAAGATAGCAAAGGAAAGAAGGAAAGGAAAGATAGGAAAGGAAAGAAGGAAACGAAAGAAAGGAGAGAAAGGAAGGAAAAGATAAAGCACAGAATGGAACGAAAAGAAAAATGGGAAAGAAAGTAAAGAAAAGAAAGAAATGAAAGTAAAGAACGGAAATAAAGGAAGGAAAGTAAAGGGAAAGCAATGAAAAGGAAAAGAAAAAAGAAAGGAAAGAACAAAGGAAATGTAAGAACGAAAGAAATGAAGGAAACGAAAGAAAGAAAAGGGGAAAAAATACGGAAAGACAAAAGGAAAGAAAAAAGGGAAGGAAAGAAAGTAAAAGAAAGGAAATAAAGGATAGAAAAGAAAGGAAAGAAAAGAAAGGAAATGAAAGAAAGAAAAGAAAGGAAAGATGCGTAAAAAAGCAAAGTAAGGAAAACACAGAAAGAAAGGAAAGAACAAAGAAAAAAGGGAAAGGAAAGACTAGGAAAGGAAAGAAAGGAAATAAAGATAAAGGAAGGTAAAAAGAAAAAAGAAAGGATTGAAAGAAAATAGAAAAATTGGGAAAAAATTGAAAAGAAAGTAAAGGATGAAGAAAACAGAAAGAATGTTTTAAAAAGAAAGAAAAAGAAAAGAAATAAGAAAATGAAGGAAAAGAAAGGAATGAAAAACAAGGGAATGGAAAGAAAAGAAAGATAAAAGGAAAGAAAAGAAAAATGGGAAAGAAAGGAAAAGGAAAGACGGAGAGGATAGAAGTAAAGGAAATAAAAGAAAGGAAACGAAAGCAAAGAAAAGAAAGGAAAGAAAGAAAGGAATGGAAGGAAGGAAAGGAAAAAAGATTGGTAAGAAAGAAAGGAAAGAAAGAAAAGGAAAGGACAGGAAAGAAAGAAATGAAAGAAAGGAAAGACAGAAGAAAAAAGAAAGGAAAGAAAGAAAAGGAAAAAAGATATGGAAAGACAATAGAAAAAGGAAAGAAAAAAGGAAAGGAAAGAAAGTAAAAGAAAGGAAAGGAAAAAAAGAAAGGAAATAAAAGAAAGAAAGCACAGAAAAGAAAGGAAAGGAAAAATAAAGGAAAGAAAAGAGAGGAAAAGAAAGGAAAGATGCATAAGAAAGCAAAGTAATGAAAAGACTGAAAGAATGGAAAGAAAGAAAGGAAAGAAAGGAAAAGAAAGGACAGGAAAGAAAGAAATGAAAGAAAGGAAAGACAGAAAGGAAAGGAAAAGAAAGAAAGGGAAGAAAGAAAAAGCTAGGAAAGGAAGGAAAAGAAGGAAGAGAAATGAAAGAAAAGAAAGAAGATGCGTAAGAAAACGAAGTAAAGAAAGCAAAGGCAAGAAAGAAAGGAAAGAAAAAGAAAAAAGCATAGGAATGAAAAGAAAGAAAGGAAGGAAAGGCATGGAAAGGAAGGAAAGGAAAGAAAGGAAATAAAGATAAAGGAAGGTAAAAAGAAAAGCGAAAGGAATGAAAGAAAATGGAAAAATTGGGAAAAAATTAAAAGAAAGCAAAGGATGAAGAAAACAGAAAGAAAGTATGAAAAAGAAAAAGAAAAGGAAAAAGAAGGAAAAGAAAGGAATGAAAAACAAGAGAATGGAAAGAAAAGAAAGATAAAGGAAAGAAAAGAAAAATGGGAAAGAAAGGAAAAGGAAATACAGAGTGGAGAGAAGTAAAGGAAATGAAAGAAAGGAAATGAAAGCAAAGAAAAGAAAGGAAAGAAAGAAAGGAATGGAAGGAAGGAAAAAAGAATGGAAGGAAAGAAAGAAAAAGAAAGGAAAGAAAGAAAGGAATGAAAGGAAAGAAAGGAAGGAAAGTAAAGGGAAAACAATGAAAAGGAAAAGAAAAAAGGAAAGGAAAGAACGAAAGAAATGAAGGAAAGAAAAGAAAGAAAAGGAAAGAAAAAAGGAATGGAAAGACAATAGGAAAGGAAAGAAAAAAGGAAAGGAAAGAAAGGAGGGAAAGTAAAGGGAAAACAATGAAAAGGAAAAGAAAAAAGGAAAGGAAAGAACAAAAAAATGAAAGAACGAAAGAAATGAAGGAAAGAAAAGAAAGAAAAGGAAAGAAAAAAGGAAAGAAAGAAAGTAAAAGAAAGGAAAGATAAAAAGAAAAAGAGAGGAAATAAAAGAAAGAAAGCAAAGAAAGAAAGGAAAGGAAAAAAGCAAGGAAGGAAAAGAAAGGAAAGAAAGGAAAGGAAGGAAGAGAAATGAAAGAAAAGAAAGAAAGATGGATAAGGAAACAAAGTAAAGACAGAAAGGAAGTAATGGAAAGAAAAAAGGGAAAGAAAGAAAAGATGGAAAGGCAAGGCAAGAAAAGGAAACAAAGTAAGGACAGGAAGAAAAAGATAGTAAAGGAAAGAAGGAAAGGAAAGATAGGAAAGGAAAGAAGGAAACGAAAGAAAGGAGAGAAAGGAAGGAAAAGATAAAGCACAGAATGGAACGAAAAGAAAAATGGGAAAGAAAGTAAAGAAAAGAAAGAAATGAAAGTAAAGAACGGAAATAAAGGAAGGAAAGTAAAGGGAAAGCAATGAAAAGGAAAAGAAAAAAGAAAGGAAAGAACAAAGGAAATGTAAGAACGAAAGAAATGAAGGAAACGAAAGAAAGAAAAGGGGAAAAAATACGGAAAGACAAAAGGAAAGAAAAAAGGGAAGGAAAGAAAGTAAAAGAAAGGAAATAAAGGATAGAAAAGAAAGGAAAGAAAAGAAAGGAAATGAAAGAAAGAAAAAGAAAGGAAAGATGCGTAAAAAAGCAAAGTAAGGAAAACACAGAAAGAAAGGAAAGAACAAAGAAAAAAGGGAAAGGAAAGACTAGGAAAGGAAAGAAAGGAAATAAAGATAAAGGAAGGTAAAAAGAAAAAAGAAAGGATTGAAAGAAAATAGAAAAATTGGGAAAAAATTGAAAAGAAAGTAAAGGATGAAGAAAACAGAAAGAATGTTTTAAAAAGAAAAGAAAAAGAAAAGAAATAAGAAAATGAAGGAAAAGAAAGGAATGAAAAACAAGGGAATGGAAAGAAAAGAAAGATAAAAGGAAAGAAAAGAAAAATGGGAAAGAAAGGAAAAGGAAAGACGGAGAGGATAGAAGTAAAGGAAATAAAAGAAAGGAAACGAAAGCAAAGAAAAGAAAGGAAAGAAAGAAAGGAATGGAAGGAAGGAAAGGAAAAAAGATTGGTAAGAAAGAAAGGAAAGAAAGAAAAGGAAAGGACAGGAAAGAAAGAAATGAAAGAAAGGAAAGACAGAAGAAAAAAGAAAGGAAAGAAAGAAAAGGAAAAAAGATATGGAAAGACAATAGAAAAAGGAAAGAAAAAAGGAAAGGAAAGAAAGTAAAAGAAAGGAAAGGAAAAAAAGAAAGGAAATAAAAGAAAGAAAGCACAGAAAAGAAAGGAAAGGAAAAATAAAGGAAAGAAAAGAGAGGAAAAGAAAGGAAAGATGCATAAGAAAGCAAAGTAATGAAAAGACTGAAAGAATGGAAAGAAAGAAAGGAAAGAAAGGAAAAGAAAGGACAGGAAAGAAAGAAATGAAAGAAAGGAAAGACAGAAAGGAAAGGAAAAGAAAGAAAGGGAAGAAAGAAAAAGCTAGGAAAGGAAGGAAAAGAAGGAAGAGAAATGAAAGAAAAGAAAGAAGATGCGTAAGAAAACGAAGTAAAGAAAGCAAAGGCAAGAAAGAAAGGAAAGAAAAAGAAAAAAGCATAGGAATGAAAAGAAAGAAAGGAAGGAAAGGCATGGAAAGGAAGGAAAGGAAAGAAAGGAAATAAAGATAAAGGAAGGTAAAAAGAAAAGCGAAAGGAATGAAAGAAAATGGAAAAATTGGGAAAAAATTAAAAGAAAGCAAAGGATGAAGAAAACAGAAAGAAAGTATGAAAAAGAAAAAGAAAAGGAAAAAGAAGGAAAAGAAAGGAATGAAAAACAAGAGAATGGAAAGAAAAGAAAGATAAAGGAAAGAAAAGAAAAATGGGAAAGAAAGGAAAAGGAAATACAGAGTGGAGAGAAGTAAAGGAAATGAAAGAAAGGAAATGAAAGCAAAGAAAAGAAAGGAAAGAAAGAAAGGAATGAAGGAAAGAAAGGAAGGAAAGTAAAGGGAAAACAAAGAAAAGGAAAGGAAAGAACGAAAGAAATGAAGGAAAGAAAAGAAAGAAAAGGAAAGAAAAAAGGAATGGAAAGACAATAGGAAAGGAAAGAAAAAAGGAAAGGAAAGAAAGGAGGGAAAGTAAAGGGAAAACAATGAAAAGGAAAGAAAAAAGGAAAGGAAAGAACAAAAAAATGAAAGAACGAAAGAAATGAAGGAAAGAAAAGAAAGAAAAGGAAAGAAAAAAGGAAAGAAAGAAAGTAAAAGAAAGGAAAGATAAAAAGAAAAAGAGAGGAAATAAAAGAAAGAAAGCAAAGAAAGAAAGGAAAGGAAAAAAGCAAGGAAGGAAAAGAAAGGAAAGAAAGGAAAGGAAGGAAGAGAAATGAAAGAAAAGAAAGAAAGATGGATAAGGAAACAAAGTAAAGACAGAAAGGAAGTAATGGAAAGAAAAAAGGGAAAGAAAGAAAAGATGGAAAGGCAAGGCAAGGAAAGGAAACAAAGTAAGGACAGGAAGAAATAGATAGCAAAGGAAAGAAGGAAAGGAAAGATAGGAAAGGAAAGAAGGAAACGAAAGAAAGGAGAGAAAGGAAGGAAAAGATAAAGCACAGAATGGAACGAAAAGAAAAATGGGAAAGAAAGTAAAGAAAAGAAAGAAATGAAAGTAAAGAACGGAAATAAAGGAAGGAAAGTAAAGGGAAAGCAATGAAAAGGAAAAGAAAAAAGAAAGGAAAGAACAAAGGAAATGTAAGAACGAAAGAAATGAAGGAAACGAAAGAAAGAAAAGGGGAAAAAATACGGAAAGACAAAAGGAAAGAAAAAAGGGAAGGAAAGAAAGTAAAAGAAAGGAAATAAAGGATAGAAAAGAAAGGAAAGAAAAGAAAGGAAATGAAAGAAAGAAAAGAAAGGAAAGATGCGTAAAAAAGCAAAGTAAGGAAAACACAGAAAGAAAGGAAAGAACAAAGAAAAAAGGGAAAGGAAAGACTAGGAAAGGAAAGAAAGGAAATAAAGATAAAGGAAGGTAAAAAGAAAAAAGAAAGGATTGAAAGAAAATAGAAAAATTGGGAAAAAATTGAAAAGAAAGTAAAGGATGAAGAAAACAGAAAGAATGTTTTAAAAAGAAAAGAAAAAGAAAAGAAATAAGAAAATGAAGGAAAAGAAAGGAATGAAAAACAAGGGAATGGAAAGAAAAGAAAGATAAAAGGAAAGAAAAGAAAAATGGGAAAGAAAGGAAAAGGAAAGACGGAGAGGATAGAAGTAAAGGAAATAAAAGAAAGGAAACGAAAGCAAAGAAAAGAAAGGAAAGAAAGAAAGGAATGGAAGGAAGGAAAGGAAAAAAGATTGGTAAGAAAGAAAGGAAAGAAAGAAAAGGAAAGGACAGGAAAGAAAGAAATGAAAGAAAGGAAAGACAGAAGAAAAAGAAAGGAAAGAAAGAAAAGGAAAAAAGATATGGAAAGACAATAGAAAAAGGAAAGAAAAAAGGAAAGGAAAGAAAGTAAAAGAAAGGAAAGGAAAAAAAGAAAGGAAATAAAAGAAAGAAAGCACAGAAAAGAAAGGAAAGGAAAAATAAAGGAAAGAAAAGAGAGGAAAAGAAAGGAAAGATGCATAAGAAAGCAAAGTAATGAAAAGACTGAAAGAATGGAAAGAAAGAAAGGAAAGAAAGGAAAAGAAAGGACAGGAAAGAAAGAAATGAAAGAAAGGAAAGACAGAAAGGAAAGGAAAAGAAAGAAAGAAGAAAGAAAAAGCTAGGAAAGGAAGGAAAAGAAGGAAGAGAAATGAAAGAAAAGAAAGAAGATGCGTAAGAAAACGAAGTAAAGAAAGCAAAGGCAAGAAAGAAAGGAAAGAAAAAGAAAAAAGCATAGGAATGAAAAGAAAGAAAGGAAGGAAAGGCATGGAAAGGAAGGAAAGGAAAGAAAGGAAATAAAGATAAAGGAAGGTAAAAAGAAAAGCGAAAGGAATGAAAGAAAATGGAAAAATTGGGAAAAAATTAAAAAGAAAGCAAAGGATGAAGAAAACAGAAAGAAAGTATGAAAAAGAAAAAGAAAAGGAAAAAGAAGGAAAAGAAAGGAATGAAAAACAAGAGAATGGAAAGAAAAGAAAGATAAAGGAAAGAAAAGAAAAATGGGAAAGAAAGGAAAAGGAAATACAGAGTGGAGAGAAGTAAAGGAAATGAAAGAAAGGAAATGAAAGCAAAGAAAAGAAAGGAAAGAAAGAAAGGAATGGAAGGAAGGAAAAAAGAATGGAAGGAAAGAAAGAAAAAGAAAGGAAAGAAAGAAAGGAATGAAAGGAAAGAAAGGAAGGAAAGTAAAGGGAAAACAATGAAAAGGAAAAGAAAAAAGGAAAGGAAAGAACGAAAGAAATGAAGGAAAGAAAAGAAAGAAAAGGAAAGAAAAAAGGAATGGAAAGACAATAGGAAAGGAAAGAAAAAAGGAAAGGAAAGAAAGGAGGGAAAGTAAAGGGAAAACAATGAAAAGGAAAAGAAAAAAGGAAAGGAAAGAACAAAAAAATGAAAGAACGAAAGAAATGAAGGAAAGAAAAGAAAGAAAAGGAAAGAAAAAAGGAAAGAAAGAAAGTAAAAGAAAGGAAAGATAAAAAGAAAAAGAGAGGAAATAAAAGAAAGAAAGCAAAGAAAGAAAGGAAAGGAAAAAAGCAAGGAAGGAAAAGAAAGGAAAGAAAGGAAAGGAAGGAAGAGAAATGAAAGAAAAGAAAGAAAGATGGATAAGGAAACAAAGTAAAGACAGAAAGGAAGTAATGGAAAGAAAAAAGGGAAAGAAAGAAAAGATGGAAAGGCAAGGCAAGGAAAGGAAACAAAGTAAGGACAGGAAGAAATAGATAGCAAAGGAAAGAAGGAAAGGAAAGATAGGAAAGGAAAGAAGGAAACGAAAGAAAGGAGAGAAAGGAAGGAAAAGATAAAGCACAGAATGGAACGAAAAGAAAAATGGGAAAGAAAGTAAAGAAAAGAAAGAAATGAAAGTAAAGAACGGAAATAAAGGAAGGAAAGTAAAGGGAAAGCAATGAAAAGGAAAAGAAAAAAGAAAGGAAAGAACAAAGGAAATGTAAGAACGAAAGAAATGAAGGAAACGAAAGAAAGAAAGGGGGAAAAAAATACGGAAAGACAAAAGGAAAGAAAAAAGGGAAGGAAAGAAAGTAAAAGAAAGGAAATAAAGGATAGAAAAGAAAGGAAAGAAAAGAAAGGAAATGAAAGAAAGAAAAGAAAGGAAAGATGCGTAAAAAAGCAAAGTAAGGAAAACACAGAAAGAAAGGAAAGAACAAAGAAAAAAGGGAAAGGAAAGACTAGGAAAGGAAAGAAAGGAAATAAAGATAAAGGAAGGTAAAAAGAAAAAAGAAAGGATTGAAAGAAAATAGAAAAATTGGGAAAAAATTGAAAAGAAAGTAAAGGATGAAGAAAACAGAAAGAATGTTTTAAAAAGAAAAGAAAAAGAAAAGAAATAAGAAAATGAAGGAAAAGAAA
Organism: Hemiscyllium ocellatum; assembly: GCF_020745735.1. Lineage (NCBI taxonomy): Eukaryota > Metazoa > Chordata > Chondrichthyes > Orectolobiformes > Hemiscylliidae > Hemiscyllium > Hemiscyllium ocellatum. The sequence continues at coordinate 35,983 of NW_026867723.1, read as the reverse complement.
GGAATGAAAAACAAGGGAATGGAAAGAAAAGAAAGATAAAAGGAAAGAAAAGAAAAATGGGAAAGAAAGGAAAAGGAAAGACGGAGAGGATAGAAGTAAAGGAAATAAAAGAAAGGAAACGAAAGCAAAGAAAAGAAAGGAAAGAAAGAAAGGAATGGAAGGAAGGAAAGGAAAAAAGATTGGTAAGAAAGAAAGGAAAGAAAGAAAAGGAAAGGACAGGAAAGAAAGAAATGAAAGAAAGGAAAGACAGAAGAAAAAAGAAAGGAAAGAAAGAAAAGGAAAAAAGATATGGAAAGACAATAGAAAAAGGAAAGAAAAAAGGAAAGGAAAGAAAGTAAAAGAAAGGAAAGGAAAAAAAGAAAGGAAATAAAAGAAAGAAAGCACAGAAAAGAAAGGAAAGGAAAAATAAAGGAAAGAAAAGAGAGGAAAAGAAAGGAAAGATGCATAAGAAAGCAAAGTAATGAAAAGACTGAAAGAATGGAAAGAAAGAAAGGAAAGAAAGGAAAAGAAAGGACAGGAAAGAAAGAAATGAAAGAAAGGAAAGACAGAAAGGAAAGGAAAAGAAAGAAAGGGAAGAAAGAAAAAGCTAGGAAAGGAAGGAAAAGAAGGAAGAGAAATGAAAGAAAAGAAAGAAGATGCGTAAGAAAACGAAGTAAAGAAAGCAAAGGCAAGAAAGAAAGGAAAGAAAAAGAAAAAAGCATAGGAATGAAAAGAAAGAAAGGAAGGAAAGGCATGGAAAGGAAGGAAAGGAAAGAAAGGAAATAAAGATAAAGGAAGGTAAAAAGAAAAGCGAAAGGAATGAAAGAAAATGGAAAAATTGGGAAAAAATTAAAAAGAAAGCAAAGGATGAAGAAAACAGAAAGAAAGTATGAAAAAGAAAAAGAAAAGGAAAAAGAAGGAAAAGAAAGGAATGAAAAACAAGAGAATGGAAAGAAAAGAAAGATTAAGGAAAGAAAAGAAAAATGGGAAAGAAAGGAAAAGGAAATACAGAGTGGAGAGAAGTAAAGGAAATGAAAGAAAGGAAATGAAAGCAAAGAAAAGAAAGGAAAGAAAGAAAGGAATGGAAGGAAGGAAAAAAGAATGGAAGGAAAGAAAGAAAAAGAAAGGAAAGAAAGAAAGGAATGAAAGGAAAGAAAGGAAGGAAAGTAAAGGGAAAACAATGAAAAGGAAAAGAAAAAAGGAAAGGAAAGAACGAAAGAAATGAAGGAAAGAAAAGAAAGAAAAGGAAAGAAAAAAGGAATGGAAAGACAATAGGAAAGGAAAGAAAAAAGGAAAGGAAAGAAAGGAGGGAAAGTAAAGGGAAAACAATGAAAAGGAAAAGAAAAAAGGAAAGGAAAGAACAAAAAAATGAAAGAACGAAAGAAATGAAGGAAAGAAAAGAAAGAAAAGGAAAGAAAAAAGGAAAGAAAGAAAGTAAAAGAAAGGAAAGATAAAAAGAAAAAGAGAGGAAATAAAAGAAAGAAAGCAAAGAAAGAAAGGAAAGGAAAAAAGCAAGGAAGGAAAAGAAAGGAAAGAAAGGAAAGGAAGGAAGAGAAATGAAAGAAAAGAAAGAAAGATGGATAAGGAAACAAAGTAAAGACAGAAAGGAAGTAATGGAAAGAAAAAAGGGAAAGAAAGAAAAGATGGAAAGGCAAGGCAAGGAAAGGAAACAAAGTAAGGACAGGAAGAAATAGATAGCAAAGGAAAGAAGGAAAGGAAAGATAGGAAAGGAAAGAAGGAAACGAAAGAAAGGAGAGAAAGGAAGGAAAAGATAAAGCACAGAATGGAACGAAAAGAAAAATGGGAAAGAAAGTAAAGAAAAGAAAGAAATGAAAGTAAAGAACGGAAATAAAGGAAGGAAAGTAAAGGGAAAGCAATGAAAAGGAAAAGAAAAAAGAAAGGAAAGAACAAAGGAAATGTAAGAACGAAAGAAATGAAGGAAACGAAAGAAAGAAAAGGGGAAAAAATACGGAAAGACAAAAGGAAAGAAAAAAGGGAAGGAAAGAAAGTAAAAGAAAGGAAATAAAGGATAGAAAAGAAAGGAAAGAAAAGAAAGGAAATGAAAGAAAGAAAAGAAAGGAAAGATGCGTAAAAAAGCAAAGTAAGGAAAACACAGAAAGAAAGGAAAGAACAAAGAAAAAAGGGAAAGGAAAGACTAGGAAAGGAAAGAAAGGAAATAAAGATAAAGGAAGGTAAAAAGAAAAAAGAAAGGATTGAAAGAAAATAGAAAAATTGGGAAAAAATTGAAAAGAAAGTAAAGGATGAAGAAAACAGAAAGAATGTTTTAAAAAGAAAAGAAAAAGAAAAGAAATAAGAAAATGAAGGAAAAGAAAGGAATGAAAAACAAGGGAATGGAAAGAAAAGAAAGATAAAAGGAAAGAAAAGAAAAATGGGAAAGAAAGGAAAAGGAAAGACGGAGAGGATAGAAGTAAAGGAAATAAAAGAAAGGAAACGAAAGCAAAGAAAAGAAAGGAAAGAAAGAAAGGAATGGAAGGAAGGAAAGGAAAAAAGATTGGTAAGAAAGAAAGGAAAGAAAGAAAAGGAAAGGACAGGAAAGAAAGAAATGAAAGAAAGGAAAGACAGAAGAAAAAAGAAAGGAAAGAAAGAAAAGGAAAAAAGATATGGAAAGACAATAGAAAAAGGAAAGAAAAAAGGAAAGGAAAGAAAGTAAAAGAAAGGAAAGAAAAAAAGAAAGGAAATAAAAGAAAGAAAGCACAGAAAAGAAAGGAAAGGAAAAATAAAGGAAAGAAAAGAGAGGAAAAGAAAGGAAAGATGCATAAGAAAGCAAAGTAATGAAAAGACTGAAAGAATGGAAAGAAAGAAAGGAAAGAAAGGAAAAGAAAGGACAGGAAAGAAAGAAATGAAAGAAAGGAAAGACAGAAAGGAAAGGAAAAGAAAGAAAGGGAAGAAAGAAAAAGCTAGGAAAGGAAGGAAAAGAAGGAAGAGAAATGAAAGAAAAGAAAGAAGATGCGTAAGAAAACGAAGTAAAGAAAGCAAAGGCAAGAAAGAAAGGAAAGAAAAAGAAAAAAGCATAGGAATGAAAAGAAAGAAAGGAAGGAAAGGCATGGAAAGGAAGGAAAGGAAAGAAAGGAAATAAAGATAAAGGAAGGTAAAAAGAAAAGCGAAAGGAATGAAAGAAAATGGAAAAATTGGGAAAAAATTAAAAAGAAAGCAAAGGATGAAGAAAACAGAAAGAAAGTATGAAAAAGAAAAAGAAAAGGAAAAAGAAGGAAAAGAAAGGAATGAAAAACAAGAGAATGGAAAGAAAAGAAAGATAAAGGAAAGAAAAGAAAAATGGGAAAGAAAGGAAAAGGAAATACAGAGTGGAGAGAAGTAAAGGAAATGAAAGAAAGGAAATGAAAGCAAAGAAAAGAAAGGAAAGAAAGAAAGGAATGGAAGGAAGGAAAAAAGAATGGAAGGAAAGAAAGAAAAAGAAAGGAAAGAAAGAAAGGAATGAAAGGAAAGAAAGGAAGGAAAGTAAAGGGAAAACAATGAAAAGGAAAAGAAAAAAGGAAAGGAAAGAACGAAAGAAATGAAGGAAAGAAAAGAAAGAAAAGGAAAGAAAAAAGGAATGGAAAGACAATAGGAAAGGAAAGAAAAAAGGAAAGGAAAGAAAGGAGGGAAAGTAAAGGGAAAACAATGAAAAGGAAAAGAAAAAAGGAAAGGAAAGAACAAAAAAATGAAAGAACGAAAGAAATGAAGGAAAGAAAAGAAAGAAAAGGAAAGAAAAAAGGAAAGAAAGAAAGTAAAAGAAAGGAAAGATAAAAAGAAAAAGAGAGGAAATAAAAGAAAGAAAGCAAAGAAAGAAAGGAAAGGAAAAAAGCAAGGAAGGAAAAGAAAGGAAAGAAAGGAAAGGAAGGAAGAGAAATGAAAGAAAAGAAAGAAAGATGGATAAGGAAACAAAGTAAAGACAGAAAGGAAGTAATGGAAAGAAAAAAGGGAAAGAAAGAAAAGATGGAAAGGCAAGGCAAGGAAAGGAAACAAAGTAAGGACAGGAAGAAATAGATAGCAAAGGAAAGAAGGAAAGGAAAGATAGGAAAGGAAAGAAGGAAACGAAAGAAAGGAGAGAAAGGAAGGAAAAGATAAAGCACAGAATGGAACGAAAAGAAAAATGGGAAAGAAAGTAAAGAAAAGAAAGAAATGAAAGTAAAGAACGGAAATAAAGGAAGGAAAGTAAAGGGAAAGCAATGAAAAGGAAAAGAAAAAAGAAAGGAAAGAACAAAGGAAATGTAAGAACGAAAGAAATGAAGGAAACGAAAGAAAGAAAAGGGGGAAAAAATACGGAAAGACAAAAGGAAAGAAAAAAGGGAAGGAAAGAAAGTAAAAGAAAGGAAATAAAGGATAGAAAAGAAAGGAAAGAAAAGAAAGGAAATGAAAGAAAGAAAAGAAAGGAAAGATGCGTAAAAAAGCAAAGTAAGGAAAACACAGAAAGAAAGGAAAGAACAAAGAAAAAAGGGAAAGGAAAGACTAGGAAAGGAAAGAAAGGAAATAAAGATAAAGGAAGGTAAAAAGAAAAAAGAAAGGATTGAAAGAAAATAGAAAAATTGGGAAAAAATTGAAAAGAAAGTAAAGGATGAAGAAAACAGAAAGAATGTTTTAAAAAGAAAAGAAAAAGAAAAGAAATAAGAAAATGAAGGAAAAGAAAGGAATGAAAAACAAGGGAATGGAAAGAAAAGAAAGATAAAAGGAAAGAAAAGAAAAATGGGAAAGAAAGGAAAAGGAAAGACGGAGAGGATAGAAGTAAAGGAAATAAAAGAAAGGAAACGAAAGCAAAGAAAAGAAAGGAAAGAAAGAAAGGAATGGAAGGAAGGAAAGGAAAAAAGATTGGTAAGAAAGAAAGGAAAGAAAGAAAAGGAAAGGACAGGAAAGAAAGAAATGAAAGAAAGGAAAGACAGAAGAAAAAAGAAAGGAAAGAAAGAAAAGGAAAAAAGATATGGAAAGACAATAGAAAAAGGAAAGAAAAAAGGAAAGGAAAGAAAGTAAAAGAAAGGAAAGGAAAAAAAGAAAGGAAATAAAAGAAAGAAAGCACAGAAAAGAAAGGAAAGGAAAAATAAAGGAAAGAAAAGAGAGGAAAAGAAAGGAAAGATGCATAAGAAAGCAAAGTAATGAAAAGACTGAAAGAATGGAAAGAAAGAAAGGAAAGAAAGGAAAAGAAAGGACAGGAAAGAAAGAAATGAAAGAAAGGAAAGACAGAAAGGAAAGGAAAAGAAAGAAAGGGAAGAAAGAAAAAGCTAGGAAAGGAAGGAAAAGAAGGAAGAGAAATGAAAGAAAAGAAAGAAGATGCGTAAGAAAACGAAGTAAAGAAAGCAAAGGCAAGAAAGAAAGGAAAGAAAAAGAAAAAAGCATAGGAATGAAAAGAAAGAAAGGAAGGAAAGGCATGGAAAGGAAGGAAAGGAAAGAAAGGAAATAAAGATAAAGGAAGGTAAAAAGAAAAGCGAAAGGAATGAAAGAAAATGGAAAAATTGGGAAAAAATTAAAAAGAAAGCAAAGGATGAAGAAAACAGAAAGAAAGTATGAAAAAGAAAAAGAAAAGGAAAAAGAAGGAAAAGAAAGGAATGAAAAACAAGAGAATGGAAAGAAAAGAAAGATAAAGGAAAGAAAAGAAAAATGGGAAAGAAAGGAAAAGGAAATACAGAGTGGAGAGAAGTAAAGGAAATGAAAGAAAGGAAATGAAAGCAAAGAAAAGAAAGGAAAGAAAGAAAGGAATGGAAGGAAGGAAAAAAGAATGGAAGGAAAGAAAGAAAAAGAAAGGAAAGAAAGAAAGGAATGAAAGGAAAGAAAGGAAGGAAAGTAAAGGGAAAACAATGAAAAGGAAAAGAAAAAAGGAAAGGAAAGAACGAAAGAAATGAAGGAAAGAAAAGAAAGAAAAGGAAAGAAAAAAGGAATGGAAAGACAATAGGAAAGGAAAGAAAAAAGGAAAGGAAAGAAAGGAGGGAAAGTAAAGGGAAAACAATGAAAAGGAAAAGAAAAAAGGAAAGGAAAGAACAAAAAAATGAAAGAACGAAAGAAATGAAGGAAAGAAAAGAAAGAAAAGGAAAGAAAAAAGGAAAGAAAGAAAGTAAAAGAAAGGAAAGATAAAAAGAAAAAGAGAGGAAATAAAAGAAAGAAAGCAAAGAAAGAAAGGAAAGGAAAAAAGCAAGGAAGGAAAAGAAAGGAAAGAAAGGAAAGGAAGGAAGAGAAATGAAAGAAAAGAAAGAAAGATGGATAAGGAAACAAAGTAAAGACAGAAAGGAAGTAATGGAAAGAAAAAAGGGAAAGAAAGAAAAGATGGAAAGGCAAGGCAAGGAAAGGAAACAAAGTAAGGACAGGAAGAAATAGATAGCAAAGGAAAGAAGGAAAGGAAAGATAGGAAAGGAAAGAAGGAAACGAAAGAAAGGAGAGAAAGGAAGGAAAAGATAAAGCACAGAATGGAACGAAAAGAAAAATGGGAAAGAAAGTAAAGAAAAGAAAGAAATGAAAGTAAAGAACGGAAATAAAGGAAGGAAAGTAAAGGGAAAGCAATGAAAAGGAAAAGAAAAAAGAAAGGAAAGAACAAAGGAAATGTAAGAACGAAAGAAATGAAGGAAACGAAAGAAAGAAAAGGGGGAAAAAATACGGAAAGACAAAAGGAAAGAAAAAAGGGAAGGAAAGAAAGTAAAAGAAAGGAAATAAAGGATAGAAAAGAAAGGAAAGAAAAGAAAGGAAATGAAAGAAAGAAAAAGAAAGGAAAGATGCGTAAAAAAGCAAAGTAAGGAAAACACAGAAAGAAAGGAAAGAACAAAGAAAAAAGGGAAAGGAAAGACTAGGAAAGGAAAGAAAGGAAATAAAGATAAAGGAAGGTAAAAAGAAAAAAGAAAGGATTGAAAGAAAATAGAAAAATTGGGAAAAAATTGAAAAGAAAGTAAAGGATGAAGAAAACAGAAAGAATGTTTTAAAAAGAAAAGAAAAAGAAAAGAAATAAGAAAATGAAGGAAAAGAAAGGAATGAAAAACAAGGGAATGGAAAGAAAAGAAAGATAAAAGGAAAGAAAAGAAAAATGGGAAAGAAAGGAAAAGGAAAGACGGAGAGGATAGAAGTAAAGGAAATAAAAGAAAGGAAACGAAAGCAAAGAAAAGAAAGGAAAGAAAGAAAGGAATGGAAGGAAGGAAAGGAAAAAAGATTGGTAAGAAAGAAAGGAAAGAAAGAAAAGGAAAGGACAGGAAAGAAAGAAATGAAAGAAAGGAAAGACAGAAGAAAAAAGAAAGGAAAGAAAGAAAAGGAAAAAAGATATGGAAAGACAATAGAAAAAGGAAAGAAAAAAGGAAAGGAAAGAAAGTAAAAGAAAGGAAAGGAAAAAAAGAAAGGAAATAAAAGAAAGAAAGCACAGAAAAGAAAGGAAAGGAAAAATAAAGGAAAGAAAAGAGAGGAAAAGAAAGGAAAGATGCATAAGAAAGCAAAGTAATGAAAAGACTGAAAGAATGGAAAGAAAGAAAGGAAAGAAAGGAAAAGAAAGGACAGGAAAGAAAGAAATGAAAGAAAGGAAAGACAGAAAGGAAAGGAAAAGAAAGAAAGGGAAGAAAGAAAAAGCTAGGAAAGGAAGGAAAAGAAGGAAGAGAAATGAAAGAAAAGAAAGAAGATGCGTAAGAAAACGAAGTAAAGAAAGCAAAGGCAAGAAAGAAAGGAAAGAAAAAGAAAAAAGCATAGGAATGAAAAGAAAGAAAGGAAGGAAAGGCATGGAAAGGAAGGAAAGGAAAGAAAGGAAATAAAGATAAAGGAAGGTAAAAAGAAAAGCGAAAGGAATGAAAGAAAATGGAAAAATTGGGAAAAAATTAAAAAGAAAGCAAAGGATGAAGAAAACAGAAAGAAAGTATGAAAAAGAAAAAGAAAAGGAAAAAGAAGGAAAAGAAAGGAATGAAAAACAAGAGAATGGAAAGAAAAGAAAGATAAAGGAAAGAAAAGAAAAATGGGAAAGAAAGGAAAAGGAAATACAGAGTGGAGAGAAGTAAAGGAAATGAAAGAAAGGAAATGAAAGCAAAGAAAAGAAAGGAAAGAAAGAAAGGAATGGAAGGAAGGAAAAAAGAATGGAAGGAAAGAAAGAAAAAGAAAGGAAAGAAAGAAAGGAATGAAAGGAAAGAAAGGAAGGAAAGTAAAGGGAAAACAATGAAAAGGAAAAGAAAAAAGGAAAGGAAAGAACGAAAGAAATGAAGGAAAGAAAAGAAAGAAAAGGAAAGAAAAAAGGAATGGAAAGACAATAGGAAAGGAAAGAAAAAAGGAAAGGAAAGAAAGGAGGGAAAGTAAAGGGAAAACAATGAAAAGGAAAAGAAAAAAGGAAAGGAAAGAACAAAAAAATGAAAGAACGAAAGAAATGAAGGAAAGAAAAGAAAGAAAAGGAAAGAAAAAAGGAAAGAAAGAAAGTAAAAGAAAGGAAAGATAAAAAGAAAAAGAGAGGAAATAAAAGAAAGAAAGCAAAGAAAGAAAGGAAAGGAAAAAAGCAAGGAAGGAAAAGAAAGGAAAGAAAGGAAAGGAAGGAAGAGAAATGAAAGAAAAGAAAGAAAGATGGATAAGGAAACAAAGTAAAGACAGAAAGGAAGTAATGGAAAGAAAAAAGGGAAAGAAAGAAAAGATGGAAAGGCAAGGCAAGGAAAGGAAACAAAGTAAGGACAGGAAGAAATAGATAGCAAAGGAAAGAAGGAAAGGAAAGATAGGAAAGGAAAGAAGGAAACGAAAGAAAGGAGAGAAAGGAAGGAAAAGATAAAGCACAGAATGGAACGAAAAGAAAAATGGGAAAGAAAGTAAAGAAAAGAAAGAAATGAAAGTAAAGAACGGAAATAAAGGAAGGAAAGTAAAGGGAAAGCAATGAAAAGGAAAAGAAAAAAGAAAGGAAAGAACAAAGGAAATGTAAGAACGAAAGAAATGAAGGAAACGAAAGAAAGAAAAGGGGAAAAAATACGGAAAGACAAAAGGAAAGAAAAAAGGGAAGGAAAGAAAGTAAAAGAAAGGAAATAAAGGATAGAAAAGAAAGGAAAGAAAAGAAAGGAAATGAAAGAAAGAAAAAGAAAGGAAAGATGCGTAAAAAAGCAAAGTAAGGAAAACACAGAAAGAAAGGAAAGAACAAAGAAAAAAGGGAAAGGAAAGACTAGGAAAGGAAAGAAAGGAAATAAAGATAAAGGAAGGTAAAAAGAAAAAAGAAAGGATTGAAAGAAAATAGAAAAATTGGGAAAAAATTGAAAAGAAAGTAAAGGATGAAGAAAACAGAAAGAATGTTTTAAAAAGAAAAGAAAAAGAAAAGAAATAAGAAAATGAAGGAAAAGAAAGGAATGAAAAACAAGGGAATGGAAAGAAAAGAAAGATAAAAGGAAAGAAAAGAAAAATGGGAAAGAAAGGAAAAGGAAAGACGGAGAGGATAGAAGTAAAGGAAATAAAAGAAAGGAAACGAAAGCAAAGAAAAGAAAGGAAAGAAAGAAAGGAATGGAAGGAAGGAAAGGAAAAAAGATTGGTAAGAAAGAAAGGAAAGAAAGAAAAGGAAAGGACAGGAAAGAAAGAAATGAAAGAAAGGAAAGACAGAAGAAAAAAGAAAGGAAAGAAAGAAAAGGAAAAAAGATATGGAAAGACAATAGAAAAAGGAAAGAAAAAAGGAAAGGAAAGAAAGTAAAAGAAAGGAAAGGAAAAAAAGAAAGGAAATAAAAGAAAGAAAGCACAGAAAAGAAAGGAAAGGAAAAATAAAGGAAAGAAAAGAGAGGAAAAGAAAGGAAAGATGCATAAGAAAGCAAAGTAATGAAAAGACTGAAAGAATGGAAAGAAAGAAAGGAAAGAAAGGAAAAGAAAGGACAGGAAAGAAAGAAATGAAAGACAGAAAGGAAAGGAAAAGAAAGAAAGGGAAGAAAGAAAAAGCTAGGAAAGGAAGGAAAAGAAGGAAGAGAAATGAAAGAAAAGAAAGAAGATGCGTAAGAAAACGAAGTAAAGAAAGCAAAGGCAAGAAAGAAAGGAAAGAAAAAGAAAAAAGCATAGGAATGAAAAGAAAGAAAGGAAGGAAAGGCATGGAAAGGAAGGAAAGGAAAGAAAGGAAATAAAGATAAAGGAAGGTAAAAAGAAAAGCGAAAGGAATGAAAGAAAATGGAAAAATTGGGAAAAAATTAAAAAGAAAGCAAAGGATGAAGAAAACAGAAAGAAAGTATGAAAAAGAAAAAGAAAAGGAAAAAGAAGGAAAAGAAAGGAATGAAAAACAAGAGAATGGAAAGAAAAGAAAGATAAAGGAAAGAAAAGAAAAATGGGAAAGAAAGGAAAAGGAAATACAGAGTGGAGAGAAGTAAAGGAAATGAAAGAAAGGAAATGAAAGCAAAGAAAAGAAAGGAAAGAAAGAAAGGAATGGAAGGAAGGAAAAAAGAATGGAAGGAAAGAAAGAAAAAGAAAGGAAAGAAAGAAAGGAATGAAAGGAAAGAAAGGAAGGAAAGTAAAGGGAAAACAATGAAAAGGAAAAGAAAAAAGGAAAGGAAAGAACGAAAGAAATGAAGGAAAGAAAAGAAAGAAAAGGAAAGAAAAAAGGAATGGAAAGACAATAGGAAAGGAAAGAAAAAAGGAAAGGAAAGAAAGGAGGGAAAGTAAAGGGAAAACAATGAAAAGGAAAAGAAAAAAGGAAAGGAAAGAACAAAAAAATGAAAGAACGAAAGAAATGAAGGAAAGAAAAGAAAGAAAAGGAAAGAAAAAAGGAAAGAAAGAAAGTAAAAGAAAGGAAAGATAAAAAGAAAAAGAGAGGAAATAAAAGAAAGAAAGCAAAGAAAGAAAGGAAAGGAAAAAAGCAAGGAAGGAAAAGAAAGGAAAGAAAGGAAAGGAAGGAAGAGAAATGAAAGAAAAGAAAGAAAGATGGATAAGGAAACAAAGTAAAGACAGAAAGGAAGTAATGGAAAGAAAAAAGGGAAAGAAAGAAAAGATGGAAAGGCAAGGCAAGGAAAGGAAACAAAGTAAGGACAGGAAGAAAAAGATAGCAAAGGAAAGAAGGAAAGGAAAGATAGGAAAGGAAAGAAGGAAACGAAAGAAAGGAGAGAAAGGAAGGAAAAGATAAAGCACAGAATGGAACGAAAAGAAAAATGGGAAAGAAAGTAAAGAAAAGAAAGAAATGAAAGTAAAGAACGGAAATAAAGGAAGGAAAGTAAAGGGAAAGCAATGAAAAGGAAAAGAAAAAAGAAAGGAAAGAACAAAGGAAATGTAAGAACGAAAGAAATGAAGGAAACGAAAGAAAGAAAAGGGGAAAAAATACGGAAAGACAAAAGGAAAGAAAAAAGGGAAGGAAAGAAAGTAAAAGAAAGGAAATAAAGGATAGAAAAGAAAGGAAAGAAAAGAAAGGAAATGAAAGAAAGAAAAGAAAGGAAAGATGCGTAAAAAAGCAAAGTAAGGAAAACACAGAAAGAAAGGAAAGAACAAAGAAAAAAGGGAAAGGAAAGACTAGGAAAGGAAAGAAAGGAAATAAAGATAAAGGAAGGTAAAAAGAAAAAAGAAAGGATTGAAAGAAAATAGAAAAATTGGGAAAAAATTGAAAAGAAAGTAAAGGATGAAGAAAACAGAAAGAATGTTTTAAAAAGAAAAGAAAAAGAAAAGAAATAAGAAAATGAAGGAAAAGAAAGGAATGAAAAACAAGGGAATGGAAAGAAAAGAAAGATAAAAGGAAAGAAAAGAAAAATGGGAAAGAAAGGAAAAGGAAAGACGGAGAGGATAGAAGTAAAGGAAATAAAAGAAAGGAAACGAAAGCAAAGAAAAGAAAGGAAAGAAAGAAAGGAATGGAAGGAAGGAAAGGAAAAAAGATTGGTAAGAAAGAAAGGAAAGAAAGAAAAGGAAAGGACAGGAAAGAAAGAAATGAAAGAAAGGAAAGACAGAAGAAAAAAGAAAGGAAAGAAAGAAAAGGAAAAAAGATATGGAAAGACAATAGAAAAAGGAAAGAAAAAAGGAAAGGAAAGAAAGTAAAAGAAAGGAAAGGAAAAAAAGAAAGGAAATAAAAGAAAGAAAGCACAGAAAAGAAAGGAAAGGAAAAATAAAGGAAAGAAAAGAGAGGAAAAGAAAGGAAAGATGCATAAGAAAGCAAAGTAATGAAAAGACTGAAAGAATGGAAAGAAAGAAAGGAAAGAAAGGAAAAGAAAGGACAGGAAAGAAAGAAATGAAAGAAAGGAAAGACAGAAAGGAAAGGAAAAGAAAGAAAGGGAAGAAAGAAAAAGCTAGGAAAGGAAGGAAAAGAAGGAAGAGAAATGAAAGAAAAGAAAGAAGATGCGTAAGAAAACGAAGTAAAGAAAGCAAAGGCAAGAAAGAAAGGAAAGAAAAAGAAAAAAGCATAGGAATGAAAAGAAAGAAAGGAAGGAAAGGCATGGAAAGGAAGGAAAGGAAAGAAAGGAAATAAAGATAAAGGAAGGTAAAAAGAAAAGCGAAAGGAATGAAAGAAAATGGAAAAATTGGGAAAAAATTAAAAAGAAAGCAAAGGATGAAGAAAACAGAAAGAAAGTATGAAAAAGAAAAAGAAAAGGAAAAAGAAGGAAAAGAAAGGAATGAAAAACAAGAGAATGGAAAGAAAAGAAAGATAAAGGAAAGAAAAGAAAAATGGGAAAGAAAGGAAAAGGAAATACAGAGTGGAGAGAAGTAAAGGAAATGAAAGAAAGGAAATGAAAGCAAAGAAAAGAAAGGAAAGAAAGAAAGGAATGGAAGGAAGGAAAAAAGAATGGAAGGAAAGAAAGAAAAAGAAAGGAAAGAAAGAAAGGAATGAAAGGAAAGAAAGGAAGGAAAGTAAAGGGAAAACAATGAAAAGGAAAAGAAAAAAGGAAAGGAAAGAACGAAAGAAATGAAGGAAAGAAAAGAAAGAAAAGGAAAGAAAAAAGGAATGGAAAGACAATAGGAAAGGAAAGAAAAAAGGAAAGGAAAGAAAGGAGGGAAAGTAAAGGGAAAACAATGAAAAGGAAAAGAAAAAAGGAAAGGAAAGAACAAAAAAATGAAAGAACGAAAGAAATGAAGGAAAGAAAAGAAAGAAAAGGAAAGAAAAAAGGAAAGAAAGAAAGTAAAAGAAAGGAAAGATAAAAAGAAAAAGAGAGGAAATAAAAGAAAGAAAGCAAAGAAAGAAAGGAAAGGAAAAAAGCAAGGAAGGAAAAGAAAGGAAAGAAAGGAAAGGAAGGAAGAGAAATGAAAGAAAAGAAAGAAAGATGGATAAGGAAACAAAGTAAAGACAGAAAGGAAGTAATGGAAAGAAAAAAGGGAAAGAAAGAAAAGATGGAAAGGCAAGGCAAGGAAAGGAAACAAAGTAAGGACAGGAAGAAATAGATAGCAAAGGAAAGAAGGAAAGGAAAGATAGGAAAGGAAAGAAGGAAACGAAAGAAAGGAGAGAAAGGAAGGAAAAGATAAAGCACAGAATGGAACGAAAAGAAAAATGGGAAAGAAAGTAAAGAAAAGAAAGAAATGAAAGTAAAGAACGGAAATAAAGGAAGGAAAGTAAGGGAAAGCAATGAAAAGGAAAAGAAAAAAGAAAGGAAAGAACAAAGGAAATGTAAGAACGAAAGAAATGAAGGAAACGAAAGAAAGAAAAGGGGAAAAAAATACGGAAAGACAAAAGGAAAGAAAAAAGGGAAGGAAAGAAAGTAAAAGAAAGGAAATAAAGGATAGAAAAGAAAGGAAAGAAAAGAAAGGAAATGAAAGAAAGAAAAGAAAGGAAAGATGCGTAAAAAAGCAAAGTAAGGAAAACACAGAAAGAAAGGAAAGAACAAAGAAAAAAGGGAAAGGAAAGACTAGGAAAGGAAAGAAAGGAAATAAAGATAAAGGAAGGTAAAAAGAAAAAAGAAAGGATTGAAAGAAAATAGAAAAATTGGGAAAAAATTGAAAAGAAAGTAAAGGATGAAGAAAACAGAAAGAATGTTTTAAAAAGAAAAGAAAAAGAAAAGAAATAAGAAAATGAAGGAAAAGAAAGGAATGAAAAACAAGGGAATGGAAAGAAAAGAAAGATAAAAGGAAAGAAAAGAAAAATGGGAAAGAAAGGAAAAGGAAAGACGGAGAGGATAGAAGTAAAGGAAATAAAAGAAAGGAAACGAAAGCAAAGAAAAGAAAGGAAAGAAAGAAAGGAATGGAAGGAAGGAAAGGAAAAAAGATTGGTAAGAAAGAAAGGAAAGAAAGAAAAGGAAAGGACAGGAAAGAAAGAAATGAAAGAAAGGAAAGACAGAAGAAAAAAGAAAGGAAAGAAAGAAAAGGAAAAAAGATATGGAAAGACAATAGAAAAAGGAAAGAAAAAAGGAAAGGAAAGAAAGTAAAAGAAAGGAAAGGAAAAAAAGAAAGGAAATAAAAGAAAGAAAGCACAGAAAAGAAAGGAAAGGAAAAATAAAGGAAAGAAAAGAGAGGAAAAGAAAGGAAAGATGCATAAGAAAGCAAAGTAATGAAAAGACTGAAAGAATGGAAAGAAAGAAAGGAAAGAAAGGAAAAGAAAGGACAGGAAAGAAAGAAATGAAAGAAAGGAAAGACAGAAAGGAAAGGAAAAGAAAGAAAGGGAAGAAAGAAAAAGCTAGGAAAGGAAGGAAAAGAAGGAAGAGAAATGAAAGAAAAGAAAGAAGATGCGTAAGAAAACGAAGTAAAGAAAGCAAAGGCAAGAAAGAAAGGAAAGAAAAAGAAAAAAGCATAGGAATGAAAAGAAAGAAAGGAAGGAAAGGCATGGAAAGGAAGGAAAGGAAAGAAAGGAAATAAAGATAAAGGAAGGTAAAAAGAAAAGCGAAAGGAATGAAAGAAAATGGAAAAATTGGGAAAAAATTAAAAAGAAAGCAAAGGATGAAGAAAACAGAAAGAAAGTATGAAAAAGAAAAAGAAAAGGAAAAAGAAGGAAAAGAAAGGAATGAAAAACAAGAGAATGGAAAGAAAAGAAAGATAAAGGAAAGAAAAGAAAAATGGGAAAGAAAGGAAAAGGAAATACAGAGTGGAGAGAAGTAAAGGAAATGAAAGAAAGGAAATGAAAGCAAAGAAAAGAAAGGAAAGAAAGAAAGGAATGGAAGGAAGGAAAAAAGAATGGAAGGAAAGAAAGAAAAAGAAAGGAAAGAAAGAAAGGAATGAAAGGAAAGAAAGGAAGGAAAGTAAAGGGAAAACAATGAAAAGGAAAAGAAAAAAGGAAAGGAAAGAACGAAAGAAATGAAGGAAAGAAAAGAAAGAAAAGGAAAGAAAAAAGGAATGGAAAGACAATAGGAAAGGAAAGAAAAAAGGAAAGGAAAGAAAGGAGGGAAAGTAAAGGGAAAACAATGAAAAGGAAAAGAAAAAAGGAAAGGAAAGAACAAAAAAATGAAAGAACGAAAGAAATGAAGGAAAGAAAAGAAAGAAAAGGAAAGAAAAAAGGAAAGAAAGAAAGTAAAAGAAAGGAAAGATAAAAAGAAAAAGAGAGGAAATAAAAGAAAGAAAGCAAAGAAAGAAAGGAAAGGAAAAAAGCAAGGAAGGAAAAGAAAGGAAAGAAAGGAAAGGAAGGAAGAGAAATGAAAGAAAAGAAAGAAAGATGGATAAGGAAACAAAGTAAAGACAGAAAGGAAGTAATGGAAAGAAAAAAGGGAAAGAAAGAAAAGATGGAAAGGCAAGGCAAGGAAAGGAAACAAAGTAAGGACAGGCAGAAAAAGATAGTAAAGGAAAGAAGGAAAGGAAAGATAGGAAAGGAAAGAAGGAAACGAAAGAAAGGAGAGAAAGGAAGGAAAAGATAAAGCACAGAATGGAACGAAAAGAAAAATGGGAAAGAAAGTAAAGAAAAGAAAGAAATGAAAGTAAAGAACGGAAATAAAGGAAGGAAAGTAAAGGGAAAGCAATGAAAAGGAAAAGAAAAAAGAAAGGAAAGAACAAAGGAAATGTAAGAACGAAAGAAATGAAGGAAACGAAAGAAAAGGGGGAAAAAATACGGAAAGACAAAAGGAAAGAAAAAAGGGAAGGAAAGAAAGTAAAAGAAAGGAAATAAAGGATAGAAAAGAAAGGAAAGAAAAGAAAGGAAATGAAAGAAAGAAAAGAAAGGAAAGATGCGTAAAAAAGCAAAGTAAGGAAAACACAGAAAGAAAGGAAAGAACAAAGAAAAAAGGGAAAGGAAAGACTAGGAAAGGAAAGAAAGGAAATAAAGATAAAGGAAGGTAAAAAGAAAAAAGAAAGGATTGAAAGAAAATAGAAAAATTGGGAAAAAATTGAAAAGAAAGTAAAGGATGAAGAAAACAGAAAGAATGTTTTAAAAAGAAAAGAAAAAGAAAAGAAATAAGAAAATGAAGGAAAAGAAAGGAATGAAAAACAAGGGAATGGAAAGAAAAGAAATATAAAAGGAAAGAAAAGAAAAATGGGAAAGAAAGGAAAAGGAAAGACGGAGAGGATAGAAGTAAAGGAAATAAAAGAAAGGAAACGAAAGCAAAGAAAAGAAAGGAAAGAAAGAAAGGAATGGAAGGAAGGAAAGGAAAAAAGATTGGTAAGAAAGAAAGGAAAGAAAGAAAAGGAAAGGACAGGAAAGAAAGAAATGAAAGAAAGGAAAGACAGAAGAAAAAAGAAAGGAAAGAAAGAAAAGGAAAAAAGATATGGAAAGACAATAGAAAAAGGAAAGAAAAAAGGAAAGGAAAGAAAGTAAAAGAAAGGAAAGGAAAAAAAGAAAGGAAATAAAAGAAAGAAAGCACAGAAAAGAAAGGAAAGGAAAAATAAAGGAAAGAAAAGAGAGGAAAAGAAAGGAAAGATGCATAAGAAAGCAAAGTAATGAAAAGACTGAAAGAATGGAAAGAAAGAAAGGAAAGAAAGGAAAAGAAAGGACAGGAAAGAAAGAAATGAAAGAAAGGAAAGACAGAAAGGAAAGGAAAGAAAGAAAGGGAAGAAAGAAAAAGCTAGGAAAGGAAGGAAAAGAAGGAAGAGAAATGAAAGAAAAGAAAGAAGATGCGTAAGAAAACGAAGTAAAGAAAGCAAAGGCAAGAAAGAAAGGAAAGAAAAAGAAAAAAGCATAGGAATGAAAAGAAAGAAAGGAAGGAAAGGCATGGAAAGGAAGGAAAGGAAAGAAAGGAAATAAAGATAAAGGAAGGTAAAAAGAAAAGCGAAAGGAATGAAAGAAAATGGAAAAATTGGGAAAAAATTAAAAAGAAAGCAAAGGATGAAGAAAACAGAAAGAAAGTATGAAAAAGAAAAAGAAAAGGAAAAAGAAGGAAAAGAAAGGAATGAAAAACAAGAGAATGGAAAGAAAAGAAAGATAAAGGAAAGAAAAGAAAAATGGGAAAGAAAGGAAAAGGAAATACAGAGTGGAGAGAAGTAAGGAAATGAAAGAAAGGAAATGAAAGCAAAGAAAAGAAAGGAAAGAAAGAAAGGAATGGAAGGAAGGAAAAAAGAATGGAAGGAAAGAAAGAAAAAGAAAGGAAAGAAAGAAAGGAATGAAAGGAAAGAAAGGAAGGAAAGTAAAGGGAAAACAATGAAAAGGAAAAGAAAAAAGGAAAGGAAAGAACGAAAGAAATGAAGGAAAGAAAAGAAAGAAAAGGAAAGAAAAAAGGAATGGAAAGACAATAGGAAAGGAAAGAAAAAAGGAAAGGAAAGAAAGGAGGGAAAGTAAAGGGAAAACAATGAAAAGGAAAAGAAAAAAGGAAAGGAAAGAACAAAAAAATGAAAGAACGAAAGAAATGAAGGAAAGAAAAGAAAGAAAAGGAAAGAAAAAAGGAAAGAAAGAAAGTAAAAGAAAGGAAAGATAAAAAGAAAAAGAGAGGAAATAAAAGAAAGAAAGCAAAGAAAGAAAGGAAAGGAAAAAAGCAAGGAAGGAAAAGAAAGGAAAGAAAGGAAAGGAAGGAAGAGAAATGAAAGAAAAGAAAGAAAGATGGATAAGGAAACAAAGTAAAGACAGAAAGGAAGTAATGGAAAGAAAAAAGGGAAAGAAAGAAAAGATGGAAAGGCAAGGCAAGGAAAGGAAACAAAGTAAGGACAGGAAGAAAAAGATAGCAAAGGAAAGAAGGAAAGGAAAGATAGGAAAGGAAAGAAGGAAACGAAAGAAAGGAGAGAAAGGAAGGGAAAGATAAAGCACAGAATGGAACGAAAAGAAAAATGGGAAAGAAAGTAAAGAAAAGAAAGAAATGAAAGTAAAGAACGGAAATAAAGGAAGGAAAGTAAAGGGAAAGCAATGAAAAGGAAAAGAAAAAAGAAAGGAAAGAACAAAGGAAATGTAAGAACGAAAGAAATGAAGGAAACGAAAGAAAGAAAAGGGGAAAAAAATACGGAAAGACAAAAGGAAAGAAAAAAGGGAAGGAAAGAAAGTAAAAGAAAGGAAATAAAGGATAGAAAAGAAAGGAAAGAAAAGAAAGGAAATGAAAGAAAGAAAAAGAAAGGAAAGATGCGTAAAAAAGCAAAGTAAGGAAAACACAGAAAGAAAGGAAAGAACAAAGAAAAAAGGAAAGGAAAGACTAGGAAAGGAAAGAAAGGAAATAAAGATAAAGGAAGGTAAAAAGAAAAAAGAAAGGATTGAAAGAAAATAGAAAAATTGGGGAAAAAATTGAAAAGAAAGTAAAGGATGAAGAAAACAGAAAGAATGTTTTAAAAAGAAAAGAAAAAGAAAAGAAATAAGAAAATGAAGGAAAAGAAAGGAATGAAAAACAAGGGAATGGAAAGAAAAGAAAGATAAAAGGAAAGAAAAGAAAAATGGGAAAGAAAGGAAAAGGAAAGACGGAGAGGATAGAAGTAAAGGAAATAAAAGAAAGGAAACGAAAGCAAAGAAAAGAAAGGAAAGAAAGAAAGGAATGGAAGGAAGGAAAGGAAAAAAGATTGGTAAGAAAGAAAGGAAAGAAAGAAAAGGAAAGGACAGGAAAGAAAGAAATGAAAGAAAGGAAAGACAGAAGAAAAAAGAAAGGAAAGAAAGAAAAGGAAAAAAGATATGGAAAGACAATAGAAAAAGGAAAGAAAAAAGGAAAGGAAAGAAAGTAAAAGAAAGGAAAGGAAAAAAAGAAAGGAAATAAAAGAAAGAAAGCACAGAAAAGAAAGGAAAGGAAAAATAAAGGAAAGAAAAGAGAGGAAAAGAAAGGAAAGATGCATAAGAAAGCAAAGTAATGAAAAGACTGAAAGAATGGAAAGAAAGAAAGGAAAGAAAGGAAAAGAAAGGACAGGAAAGAAAGAAATGAAAGAAAGGAAAGACAGAAAGGAAAGGAAAAGAAAGAAAGGGAAGAAAGAAAAAGCTAGGAAAGGAAGGAAAAGAAGGAAGAGAAATGAAAGAAAAGAAAGAAGATGCGTAAGAAAACGAAGTAAAGAAAGCAAAGGCAAGAAAGAAAGGAAAGAAAAAGAAAAAAGCATAGGAATGAAAAGAAAGAAAGGAAGGAAAGGCATGGAAAGGAAGGAAAGGAAAGAAAGGAAATAAAGATAAAGGAAGGTAAAAAGAAAAGCGAAAGGAATGAAAGAAAATGGAAAAATTGGGAAAAAATTAAAAAGAAAGCAAAGGATGAAGAAAACAGAAAGAAAGTATGAAAAAGAAAAAGAAAAGGAAAAAGAAGGAAAAGAAAGGAATGAAAAACAAGAGAATGGAAAGAAAAGAAAGATAAAGGAAAGAAAAGAAAAATGGGAAAGAAAGGAAAAGGAAATACAGAGTGGAGAGAAGTAAAGGAAATGAAAGAAAGGAAATGAAAGCAAAGAAAAGAAAGGAAAGAAAGAAAGGAATGGAAGGAAGGAAAAAAGAATGGAAGGAAAGAAAGAAAAAGAAAGGAAAGAAAGAAAGGAATGAAAGGAAAGAAAGGAAGGAAAGTAAAGGGAAAACAATGAAAAGGAAAAGAAAAAAGGAAAGGAAAGAACGAAAGAAATGAAGGAAAGAAAAGAAATAAAAGGAAAGAAAAAAGGAATGGAAAGACAATAGGAAAGGAAAGAAAAAAGGAAAGGAAAGAAAGGAGGGAAAGTAAAGGGAAAACAATGAAAAGGAAAAGAAAAAAGGAAAGGAAAGAACAAAAAAATGAAAGAACGAAAGAAATGAAGGAAAGAAAAGAAAGAAAAGGAAAGAAAAAAGGAAAGAAAGAAAGTAAAAGAAAGGAAAGATAAAAAGAAAAAGAGAGGAAATAAAAGAAAGAAAGCAAAGAAAGAAAGGAAAGGAAAATAGCAAGGAAGGAAAAGAAAGGAAAGAAAGGAAAGGAAGGAAGAGAAATGAAAGAAAAGAAAGAAAGATGGATAAGGAAACAAAGTAAAGACAGAAAGGAAGTAATGGAAAGAAAAAAGGGAAAGAAAGAAAAGATGGAAAGGCAAGGCAAGGAAAGGAAACAAAGTAAGGACAGGAAGAAAAAGATAGAAAGGAAAGAAGGAAAGGAAAGATAGGAAAGGAAAGAAGGAAACGAAAGAAAGGAGAGAAAGGAAGGAAAAGATAAAGCACAGAATGGAACGAAAAGAAAAATGGGAAAGAAAGTAAAGAAAAGAAAGAAATGAAAGTAAAGAACGGAAATAAAGGAAGGAAAGTAAAGGGAAAGCAATGAAAAGGAAAAGAAAAAAGAAAGGAAAGAACAAAGGAAATGTAAGAACGAAAGAAATGAAGGAAACGAAAGAAAGAAAAGGGGAAAAAATACGGAAAGACAAAAGGAAAGAAAAAAGGGAAGGAAAGAAAGTAAAAGAAAGGAAATAAAGGATAGAAAAGAAAGGAAAGAAAAGAAAGGAAATGAAAGAAAGAAAAGAAAGGAAAGATGCGTAAAAAAGCAAAGTAAGGAAAACACAGAAAGAAAGGAAAGAACAAAGAAAAAAGGGAAAGGAAAGACTAGGAAAGGAAAGAAAGGAAATAAAGATAAAGGAAGGTAAAAAGAAAAAAGAAAGGATTGAAAGAAAATAGAAAAATTGGGAAAAAATTGAAAAGAAAGTAAAGGATGAAGAAAACAGAAAGAATGTTTTAAAAAGAAAAGAAAAAGAAAAGAAATAAGAAAATGAAGGAAAAGAAAGGAATGAAAAACAAGGGAATGGAAAGAAAAGAAAGATAAAAGGAAAGAAAAGAAAAATGGGAAAGAAAGGAAAAGGAAAGACGGAGAGGATAGAAGTAAAGGAAATAAAAGAAAGGAAACGAAAGCAAAGAAAAGAAAGGAAAGAAAGAAAGGAATGGAAGGAAGGAAAGGAAAAAGATTGGTAAGAAAGAAAGGAAAGAAAGAAAAGGAAAGGACAGGAAAGAAAGAAATGAAAGAAAGGAAAGACAGAAGAAAAAAGAAAGGAAAGAAAGAAAAGGAAAAACGATATGGAAAGACAATAGAAAAAGGAAAGAAAAAAGGAAAGGAAAGAAAGTAAAAGAAAGGAAAGGAAAAAAAGAAAGGAAATAAAAGAAAGAAAGCACAGAAAAGAAAGGAAAGGAAAAATAAAGGAAAGAAAAGAGAGGAAAAGAAAGGAAAGATGCATAAGAAAGCAAAGTAATGAAAAGACTGAAAGAATGGAAAGAAAGAAAGGAAAGAAAGGAAAAGAAAGGACAGGAAAGAAAGAAATGAAAGACAGAAAGGAAAGGAAAAGAAAGAAAGGGAAGAAAGAAAAAGCTAGGAAAGGAAGGAAAAGAAGGAAGAGAAATGAAAGAAAAGAAAGAAGATGCGTAAGAAAACGAAGTAAAGAAAGCAAAGGCAAGAAAGAAAGGAAAGAAAAAGAAAAAAGCATAGGAATGAAAAGAAAGAAAGGAAGGAAAGGCATGGAAAGGAAGGAAAGGAAAGAAAGGAAATAAAGATAAAGGAAGGTAAAAAGAAAAGCGAAAGGAATGAAAGAAAATGGAAAAATTGGGAAAAAATTAAAAAGAAAGCAAAGGATGAAGAAAACAGAAAGAAAGTATGAAAAAGAAAAAGAAAAGGAAAAAGAAGGAAAAGAAAGGAATGAAAAACAAGAGAATGGAAAGAAAAGAAAGATAAAGGAAAGAAAAGAAAAATGGGAAAGAAAGGAAAAGGAAATACAGAGTGGAGAGAAGTAAGGAAATGAAAGAAAGGAAATGAAAGCAAAGAAAAGAAAGGAAAGAAAGAAAGGAATGGAAGGAAGGAAAAAAGAATGGAAGGAAAGAAAGAAAAAGAAAGGAAAGAAAGAAAGGAATGAAAGGAAAGAAAGGAAGGAAAGTAAAGGGAAACAATGAAAAGGAAAAGAAAAAAGGAAAGGAAAGAACGAAAGAAATGAAGGAAAGAAAAGAAAGAAAAGGAAAAAAAAAGGAATGGAAAGACAATAGGAAAGGAAAGAAAAAAGGAAAGGAAAGAAAGGAGGGAAAGTAAAGGGAAAACAATGAAAGGAAAGAAAAAAGGAAAGGAAAGAACAAAAAAATGAAAGAACGAAAGAAATGAAGGAAAGAAAAGAAAGAAAAGGAAAGAAAAAAGGAAAGAAAGAAAGTAAAAGAAAGGAAAGATAAAAAGAAAAAGAGAGGAAATAAAAGAAAGAAAGCAAAGAAAGAAAGGAAAGGAAAAAAGCAAGGAAGGAAAAGAAAGGAAAGAAAGGAAAGGAAGGAAGAGAAATGAAAGAAAAGAAAGAAAGATGGATAAGGAAACAAAGTAAAGACAGAAAGGAAGTAATGGAAAGAAAAAAGGGAAAGAAAGAAAAGATGGAAAGGCAAGGCAAGGAAAGGAAACAAAGTAAGGACAGGAAGAAAAAGATAGCAAAGGAAAGAAGGAAAGGAAAGATAGGAAAGGAAAGAAGGAAACGAAAGAAAGGAGAGAAAGGAAGGAAAAGATAAAGCACAGAATGGAACGAAAAGAAAAATGGGAAAGAAAGTAAAGAAAAGAAAGAAATGAAAGTAAAGAACGGAAATAAAGGAAGGAAAGTAAAGGGGAAAGCAATGAAAAGGAAAAGAAAAAAGAAAGGAAAGAACAAAGGAAATGTAAGAACGAAAGAAATGAAGGAAACGAAAGAAAGAAAAGGGGAAAAAATACGGAAAGACAAAAGGAAAGAAAAAGGGAAGGAAAGAAAGTAAAAGAAAGGAAATAAAGGATAGAAAAGAAAGGAAAGAAAAGAAAGGAAATGAAAGAAAGAAAAGAAAGGAAAGATGCGTAAAAAAGCAAAGTAAGGAAAACACAGAAAGAAAGGAAAGAACAAAGAAAAAAGGGAAAGGAAAGACTAGGAAAGGAAAGAAAGGAAATAAAGATAAGGAAGGTAAAAAGAAAAAAGAAAGGATTGAAAGAAAATAGAAAAATTGGGAAAAAATTGAAAAGAAAGTAAAGGATGAAGAAAACAGAAAGAATGTTTAAAAAGAAAAGAAAAAGAAAAGAAATAAGAAAATGAAGGAAAAGAAAGGAATGAAAAACAAGGGAATGGAAAGAAAAGAAAGATAAAAGGAAAGAAAAGAAAAATGGGAAAGAAAGGAAAAGGAAAGACGGAGAGGATAGAAGTAAAGGAAATAAAAGAAAGGAAACGAAAGCAAAGAAAAGAAAGGAAAGAAAGAAAGGAATGGAAGGAAGGAAAGGAAAAAAGATTGGTAAGAAAGAAAGGAAAGAAAGAAAAGGAAAGGACAGGAAAGAAAGAAATGAAAGAAAGGAAAGACAGAAGAAAAAAGAAAGGAAAGAAAGAAAAGGAAAAAAGATATGGAAAGACAATAGAAAAAGGAAAGAAAAAAGGAAAGGAAAGAAAGTAAAAGAAAGGAAAGGAAAAAAAGAAAGGAAATAAAAGAAAGAAAGCACAGAAAAGAAAGGAAAGGAAAAATAAAGGAAAGAAAAGAGAGGAAAAGAAAGGAAAGATGCATAAGAAAGCAAAGTAATGAAAAGACTGAAAGAATGGAAAGAAAGAAAGGAAAGAAAGGAAAAGAAAGGACAGGAAAGAAAGAAATGAAAGAAAGGAAAGACAGAAAGGAAAGGAAAAGAAAGAAAGGGAAGAAAGAAAAAGCTAGGAAAGGAAGGAAAAGAAGGAAGAGAAATGAAAGAAAAGAAAGAAGATGCGTAAGAAAACGAAGTAAAGAAAGCAAAGGCAAGAAAGAAAGGAAAGAAAAAGAAAAAAGCATAGGAATGAAAAGAAAGAAAGGAAGGAAAGGCATGGAAAGGAAGGAAAGGAAAGAAAGGAAATAAAGATAAAGGAAGGTAAAAAGAAAAGCGAAAGGAATGAAAGAAAATGGAAAAATTGGGAAAAAATTAAAAAGAAAGCAAAGGATGAAGAAAACAGAAAGAAAGTATGAAAAAGAAAAAGAAAAGGAAAAAGAAGGAAAAGAAAGGAATGAAAAACAAGAGAATGGAAAGAAAAGAAAGATAAAGGAAAGAAAAGAAAAATGGGAAAGAAAGGAAAAGGAAATACAGAGTGGAGAGAAGTAAAGGAAATGAAAGAAAGGAAATGAAAGCAAAGAAAAGAAAGGAAAGAAAGAAAGGAATGGAAGGAAGGAAAAAAGAATGGAAGGAAAGAAAGAAAAAGAAAGGAAAGAAAGAAAGGAATGAAAGGAAAGAAAGGAAGGAAAGTAAAGGGAAAACAATGAAAAGGAAAAGAAAAAAGGAAAGGAAAGAACGAAAGAAATGAAGGAAAGAAAAGAAAGAAAAGGAAAGAAAAAAGGAATGGAAAGACAATAGGAAAGGAAAGAAAAAAGGAAAGGAAAGAAAGGAGGGAAAGTAAAGGGAAAACAATGAAAAGGAAAGAAAAAAGGAAAGGAAAGAACAAAAAAATGAAAGAACGAAAGAAATGAAGGAAAGAAAAGAAAGAAAAGGAAAGAAAAAAGGAAAGAAAGAAAGTAAAAGAAAGGAAAGATAAAAAGAAAAAGAGAGGAAATAAAAGAAAGAAAGCAAAGAAAGAAAGGAAAGGAAAAAAGCAAGGAAGGAAAAGAAAGGAAAGAATGGAAAGGAAGGAAGAGAAATGAAAGAAAAGAAAGAAAGATGGATAAGGAAACAAAGTAAAGACAGAAAGGAAGTAATGGAAAGAAAAAAGGGAAAGAAAGAAAAGATGGAAAGGCAAGGCAAGGAAAGGAAACAAAGTAAGGACAGGAAGAAATAGATAGCAAAGGAAAGAAGGAAAGGAAAGATAGGAAAGGAAAGAAGGAAACGAAAGAAAGGAGAGAAAGGAAGGAAAAGATAAAGCACAGAATGGAACGAAAAGAAAAATGGGAAAGAAAGTAAAGAAAAGAAAGAAATGAAAGTAAAGAACGGAAATAAAGGAAGGAAAGTAAGGGAAAGCAATGAAAAGGAAAAGAAAAAAGAAAGGAAAGAACAAAGGAAATGTAAGAACGAAAGAAATGAAGGAAACGAAAGAAAGAAAAGGGGAAAAAATACGGAAAGACAAAAGGAAAGAAAAAAGGGAAGGAAAGAAAGT
This sequence comes from Hemiscyllium ocellatum, assembly GCF_020745735.1. NCBI lineage: Eukaryota > Metazoa > Chordata > Chondrichthyes > Orectolobiformes > Hemiscylliidae > Hemiscyllium > Hemiscyllium ocellatum. The sequence goes on along the minus strand of NW_026867723.1, from coordinate 10,903 downwards.
AAAAGAAAGGAAATAAAGGATAGAAAAGAAAGGAAAGAAAAGAAAGGAAATGAAAGAAAGAAAAGAAAGGAAAGATGCGTAAAAAAGCAAAGTAAGGAAAACACAGAAAGAAAGGAAAGAACAAAGAAAAAGGGAAAGGAAAGACTAGGAAAGGAAAGAAAGGAAATAAAGATAAAGGAAGGTAAAAAGAAAAAAGAAAGGATTGAAAGAAAATAGAAAAATTGGGAAAAAATTGAAAAGAAAGTAAAGGATGAAGAAAACAGAAAGAATGTTTTAAAAAGAAAAGAAAAAGAAAAGAAATAAGAAAATGAAGGAAAAGAAAGGAATGAAAAACAAGGGAATGGAAAGAAAAGAAAGATAAAAGGAAAGAAAAGAAAAATGGGAAAGAAAGGAAAAGGAAAGACGGAGAGGATAGAAGTAAAGGAAATAAAAGAAAGGAAACGAAAGCAAAGAAAAGAAAGGAAAGAAAGAAAGGAATGGAAGGAAGGAAAGGAAAAAAGATTGGTAAGAAAGAAAGGAAAGAAAGAAAAGGAAAGGACAGGAAAGAAAGAAATGAAAGAAAGGAAAGACAGAAGAAAAAAGAAAGGAAAGAAAGAAAAGGAAAAAAGATATGGAAAGACAATAGAAAAAGGAAAGAAAAAAGGAAAGGAAAGAAAGTAAAAGAAAGGAAAGGAAAAAAAGAAAGGAAATAAAAGAAAGAAAGCACAGAAAAGAAAGGAAAGGAAAAATAAAGGAAAGAAAAGAGAGGAAAAGAAAGGAAAGATGCATAAGAAAGCAAAGTAATGAAAAGACTGAAAGAATGGAAAGAAAGAAAGGAAAGAAAGGAAAAGAAAGGACAGGAAAGAAATGAAAGAAAGAAAGACAGAAAGGAAAGGAAAAGAAAGAAAGGGAAGAAAGAAAAAGCTAGGAAAGGAAGGAAAAGAAGGAAGAGAAATGAAAGAAAAGAAAGAAGATGCGTAAGAAAACGAAGTAAAGAAAGCAAAGGCAAGAAAGAAAGGAAAGAAAAAGAAAAAAGCATAGGAATGAAAAGAAAGAAAGGAAGGAAAGGCATGGAAAGGAAGGAAAGGAAAGAAAGGAAATAAAGATAAAGGAAGGTAAAAAGAAAAGCGAAAGGAATGAAAGAAAATGGAAAAATTGGGAAAAAATTAAAAGAAAGCAAAGGATGAAGAAAACAGAAAGAAAGTATGAAAAAGAAAAAGAAAAGGAAAAAGAAGGAAAAGAAAGGAATGAAAAACAAGAGAATGGAAAGAAAAGAAAGATAAAGGAAAGAAAAGAAAAATGGGAAAGAAAGGAAAAGGAAATACAGAGTGGAGAGAAGTAAAGGAAATGAAAGAAAGGAAATGAAAGCAAAGAAAAGAAAGGAAAGAAAGAAAGGAATGGAAGGAAGGAAAAAAGAATGGAAGGAAAGAAAGAAAAAGAAAGGAAAGAAAGAAAGGAATGAAAGGAAAGAAAGGAAGGAAAGTAAAGGGAAAACAATGAAAAGGAAAAGAAAAAAGGAAAGGAAAGAACGAAAGAAATGAAGGAAAGAAAAGAAAGAAAAGGAAAGAAAAAAGGAATGGAAAGACAATAGGACAGGAAAGAAAAAAGGAAAGGAAAGAAAGGAGGGAAAGTAAAGGGAAAACAATGAAAAGGAAAAGAAAAAAGGAAAGGAAAGAACAAAAAAATGAAAGAACGAAAGAAATGAAGGAAAGAAAAGAAAGAAAAGGAAAGAAAAAAGGAAAGAAAGAAAGTAAAAGAAAGGAAAGATAAAAAGAAAAAGAGAGGAAATAAAAGAAAGAAAGCAAAGAAAGAAAGGAAAGGAAAAAAGCAAGGAAGGAAAAGAAAGGAAAGAAAGGAAAGGAAGGAAGAGAAATGAAAGAAAGAAAGAAAGATGGATAAGGAAACAAAGTAAAGACAGAAAGGAAGTAATGGAAAGAAAAAAGGGAAAGAAAGAAAAGATGGAAAGGCAAGGCAAGGAAAGGAAACAAAGTAAGGACAGGAAGAAAAAGATAGCAAAGGAAAGAAGGAAAGGAAAGATAGGAAAGGAAAGAAGGAAACGAAAGAAAGGAGAGAAAGGAAGGAAAAGATAAAGCACAGAATGGAACGAAAAGAAAAATGGGAAAGAAAGTAAAGAAAAGAAAGAAATGAAAGTAAAGAACGGAAATAAAGGAAGGAAAGTAAAGGGGAAAGCAATGAAAAGGAAAAGAAAAAAGAAAGGAAAGAACAAAGGAAATGTAAGAACGAAAGAAATGAAGGAAACGAAAGAAAGAAAAGGGGGAAAATATACGGAAAGACAAAAGGAAAGAAAAAAGGGAAGGAAAGAAAGTAAAAGAAAGGAAATAAAGGATAGAAAAGAAAGGAAAGAAAAGAAAGGAAATGAAAGAAAGAAAAGAAAGGAAAGATGCGTAAAAAAGCAAAGTAAGGAAAACACAGAAAGAAAGGAAAGAACAAAGAAAAAAGGGAAAGGAAAGACTAGGAAAGGAAAGAAAGGAAATAAAGATAAAGGAAGGTAAAAAGAAAAAAGAAAGGATTGAAAGAAAATAGAAAAATTGGGAAAAAATTGAAAAGAAAGTAAAGGATGAAGAAAACAGAAAGAATGTTTTAAAAAGAAAAGAAAAGAAAAGAAATAAGAAAATGAAGGAAAAGAAAGGAATGAAAAACAAGGGAATGGAAAGAAAAGAAAGATAAAAGGAAAGAAAAGAAAAATGGGAAAGAAAGGAAAAGGAAAGACGGAGAGGATAGAAGTAAAGGAAATAAAAGAAAGGAAACGAAAGCAAAGAAAAGAAAGGAAAGAAAGAAAGGAATGGAAGGAAGGAAAGGAAAAAAGATTGGTAAGAAAGAAAGGAAAGAAAGAAAAGGAAAGGACAGGAAAGAAAGAAATGAAAGAAAGGAAAGACAGAAGAAAAAAGAAAGGAAAGAAAGAAAAGGAAAAAAGATATGGAAAGACAATAGAAAAAGGAAAGAAAAAAGGAAAGGAAAGAAAGTAAAAGAAAGGAAAGGAAAAAAAGAAAGGAAATAAAAGAAAGAAAGCACAGAAAAGAAAGGAAAGGAAAAATAAAGGAAAGAAAAGAGAGGAAAAGAAAGGAAAGATGCATAAGAAAGCAAAGTAATGAAAAGACTGAAAGAATGGAAAGAAAGAAAGGAAAGAAAGGAAAAGAAAGGACAGGAAAGAAAGAAATGAAAGAAAGGAAAGACAGAAAGGAAAGGAAAAGAAAGAAAGGGAAGAAAGAAAAAGCTAGGAAAGGAAGGAAAAGAAGGAAGAGAAATGAAAGAAAAGAAAGAAGATGCGTAAGAAAACGAAGTAAAGAAAGCAAAGGCAAGAAAGAAAGGAAAGAAAAAGAAAAAAGCATAGGAATGAAAAGAAAGAAAGGAAGGAAAGGCATGGAAAGGAAGGAAAGGAAAGAAAGGAAATAAAGATAAAGGAAGGTAAAAAGAAAAGCGAAAGGAATGAAAGAAAATGGAAAAATTGGGAAAAAATTAAAAAGAAAGCAAAGGATGAAGAAAACAGAAAGAAAGTATGAAAAAGAAAAGAAAAGGAAAAAGAAGGAAAAGAAAGGAATGAAAAACAAGAGAATGGAAAGAAAAGAAAGATAAAGGAAAGAAAAGAAAAATGGGAAAGAAAGGAAAGAGGAAATACAGAGTGGAGAGAAGTTAAGGAAATGAAAGAAAGGAAATGAAAGCAAAGAAAAGAAAGGAAAGAAAGGAAAGGAATGGAAGGAAAGAAAAAAGAATGGAAGGAAAGAAAGAAAAAGAAAGGGAAAGAAAGAAAGGAATGAAAAGGAAAGAAAGGAAGGAAAGTAAAGGGAAAACAATGAAAAGGAAAAGAAAAAAGGAAAGGAAAGAACGAAAGAAATGAAGGAAAGAAAAGAAAGAAAAGGAAAGAAAAAAGGGAATGGAAAGACAATAGGAAAGGAAAGAAAAAAGGAAAGGAAAGAAAGGAGGAAAGTAAAGGGAAAACAATGAAAAGGAAAAGAAAAAAGGAAAGGAAAGAACAAAAAAATGAAAGAACGAAAGAAATGAAGGAAAGAAAAGAAAGAAAAGGAAAGAAAAAAGGAAAGAAAGAAAGTAAAAGAAAGGAAAGATAAAAAGAAAAAGAGAGGAAATAAAAGAAAGAAAGCAAAGAAAGAAAGGAAAGGAAAAAAGCAAGGAAGGAAAAGAAAGGAAAGAATGGAAAGGAAGGAAGAGAAATGAAAGAAAAGAAAGAAAGATGGATAAGGAAACAAAGTAAAGACAGAAAGGAAGTAATGGAAAGAAAAAAGGGAAAGAAAGAAAAGATGGAAAGGCAAGGCAAGGAAAGGAAACAAAGTAAGGACAGGAAGAAATAGATAGCAAAGGAAAGAAGGAAAGGAAAGATAGGAAAGGAAAGAAGGAAACGAAAGAAAGGAGAGAAAGGAAGGGAAAGATAAAGCACAGAATGGAACGAAAAGAAAAATGGGAAAGAAAGTAAAGAAAAGAAAGAAATGAAAGTAAAGAACGGAAATAAAGGAAGGAAAGTAAAGGGGAAAGCAATGAAAAGGAAAAGAAAAAAGAAAGGAAAGAACAAAGGAAATGTAAGAACGAAAGAAATGAAGGAAACGAAAGAAAGAAAAGGGGAAAAAAATACGGAAAGACAAAAGGAAAGAAAAAAGGGAAGGAAAGAAAGTAAAAGAAAGGAAATAAAGGATAGAAAAGAAAGGAAAGAAAAGAAAGGAAATGAAAGAAAGAAAAGAAAGGAAAGATGCGTAAAAAGCAAAGTAAGGAAAACACAGAAAGAAAGGAAAGAACAAAGAAAAAAGGGAAAGGAAAGACTAGGAAAGGAAGAAAGGAAATAAAGATAAAGGAAGGTAAAAAGAAAAAAGAAAGGATTGAAAGAAAATAGAAAATTGGGAAAAAATTGAAAAGAAAGTAAAGGATGAAGAAAACAGAAAGAATGTTTTAAAAAGAAAAGAAAAAGAAAAGAAATAAGAAAATGAAGGAAAAGAAAGGAATGAAAAACAAGGGAATGGAAAGAAAAGAAAGATAAAAGGAAAGAAAAGAAAAATGGGAAAGAAAGGAAAAGGAAAGACGGAGAGGATAGAAGTAAAGGAAATAAAAGAAAGGAAACGAAAGCAAAGAAAAGAAAGGAAAGAAAGAAAGGAATGGAAGGAAGGAAAGGAAAAAAGATTGGTAAGAAAGAAAGGAAAGAAAGAAAAGGAAAGGACAGGAAAGAAAGAAATGAAAGAAAGGAAAGACAGAAGAAAAAAGAAAGGAAAGAAAGAAAAGGAAAAAAGATATGGAAAGACAATAGAAAAAGGAAAGAAAAAAGGAAAGGAAAGAAAGTAAAAGAAAGGAAAGGAAAAAAAGAAAGGAAATAAAAGAAAGAAAGCACAGAAAAGAAAGGAAAGGAAAAATAAAGGAAAGAAAAGAGAGGAAAAGAAAGGAAAGATGCATAAGAAAGCAAAGTAATGAAAAGACTGAAAGAATGGAAAGAAGAAAGGAAAGAAAGGAAAAGAAAGGACAGGAAAGAAAGAAATGAAGAAAGGAAAGACAGAAAGGAAAGGAAAAGAAAGAAAGGGAAGAAAGAAAAAGCTAGGAAAGGAAGGAAAAGAAGGAAGAGAAATGAAAGAAAAGAAAGAAGATGCGTAAGAAAACGAAGTAAAGAAAGCAAAGGCAAGAAAGAAAGGAAAGAAAAAGAAAAAAGCATAGGAATGAAAAGAAAGAAAGGAAGGAAAGGCATGGAAAGGAAGGAAAGGAAAGAAAGGAAATAAAGATAAAGGAAGGTAAAAAGAAAAGCGAAAGGAATGAAAGAAAATGGAAAAATTGGGAAAAAATTAAAAGAAAGCAAAGGATGAAGAAAACAGAAAGAAAGTATGAAAAAGAAAAAGAAAAGGAAAAAGAAGGAAAAGAAAGGAATGAAAAACAGAGAATGGAAAGAAAAGAAAGATTAAGGAAAGAAAAGAAAAATGGGAAAGAAAGGAAAGGAAATACAGAGTGGAGAGAAGTTAAGGAAATGAAAGAAAGGAAATGAAAGCAAAGAAAAGAAAGGAAAGAAAGATAGGAATGGAAGGAAGGAAAAAAGAATGGAAGGAAAAGAAAGAAAAAGAAAGGAAAGAAAGAAAGGAATGAAAGGAAAGAAAGGAAGGAAAGTAAAGGGAAAACAATGAAAAGGAAAAGAAAAAAGGAAAGGAAAGAACGAAAGAAATGAAGGAAAGAAAAGAAAGAAAAGGAAAGAAAAAAGGAATGGAAAGACAATAGGACAGGAAAGAAAAAAGGAAAGGAAAGAAAGGAGGGAAAGTAAAGGGAAAACAATGAAAAGGAAAAGAAAAAAGGAAAGGAAAGCACAAAAAAATGAAAGAACGAAAGAAATGAAGGAAAGAAAAGAAAGAAAAGGAAAGAAAAAAGGAAAGAAAGAAAGTAAAAGAAAGGAAAGATAAAAAGAAAAAGAGAGGAATAAAAGAAAGAAAGCAAAGAAAGAAAGGAAAGGAAAAAAGCAAGGAAGGAAAAGAAAGGAAAGAAAGGAAAGGAAGGAAGAGAAATGAAAGAAAAGAAAGAAAGATGGATAAGGAAACAAAGTAAAGACAGAAAGGAAGTAATGGAAAGAAAAAAGGGAAAGAAAGAAAAGATGGAAAGGCAAGGCAAGGAAAGGAAACAAAGTAAGGACAGGAAGAAAAAGATAGTAAAGGAAAGAAGGAAAGGAAAGATAGGAAAGGAAAGAAGGAAACGAAAGAAAGGAGAGAAAGGAAGGAAAAGATAAAGCACAGAATGGAACGAAAAGAAAAATGGGAAAGAAAGAAAGAAAAGAAAGAAATGAAAGTAAAGAACGGAAATAAAGGAAGGAAAGTAAGGGAAAGCAATGAAAAGGAAAAGAAAAAAGAAAGGAAAGAACAAAGGAAATGTAAGAACGAAAGAAATGAAGGAAACGAAAGAAAGAAAAGGGGAAAAAATACGGAAAGACAAAAGGAAAGAAAAAAGGGAAGGAAAGAAAGTAAAGAAAGGAAATAAAGGATAGAAAAGAAAGGAAAGAAAAGAAAGGAAATGAAAGAAAGAAAAGAAAGGAAAGATGCGTAAAAAAGCAAAGTAAGGAAAACACAGAAAGAAAGGAAAGAACAAAGAAAAAAGGGAAAGGAAAGACTAGGAAAGGAATGAAAGGAAATAAAGATAAAGGAAGGTAAAAAGAAAAAAGAAAGGATTGAAAGAAAATAGAAAAATTGGGAAAAAATTGAAAAGAAAGTAAAGGATGAAGAAAACAGAAAGAATGTTTTAAAAAGAAAAGAAAAAGAAAAGAAATAAGAAAATGAAGGAAAAGAAAGGAATGAAAAACAAGGGAATGGAAAGAAAAGAAAGATAAAAGGAAAGAAAAGAAAAATGGGAAAGAAAGGAAAAGGAAAGACGGAGAGGATAGAAGTAAAGGAAATAAAAGAAAGGAAACGAAAGCAAAGAAAAGAAAGGAAAGAAAGAAAGGAATGGAAGGAAGGAAAGGAAAAAAGATTGGTAAGAAAGAAAGGAAAGAAAGAAAAGGAAAGGACAGGAAAGAAAGAAATGAAAGAAAGGAAAGACAGAAGAAAAAAGAAAGGAAAGAAAGAAAAGGAAAAAAGATATGGAAAGACAATAGAAAAAGGAAAGAAAAAAGGAAAGGAAAGAAAGTAAAAGAAAGGAAAGGAAAAAAAGAAAGGAAATAAAAGAAAGAAAGCACAGAAAAGAAAGGAAAGGAAAAATAAAGGAAAGAAAAGAGAGGAAAAGAAAGGAAAGATGCATAAGAAAGCAAAGTAATGAAAAGACTGAAAGAATGGAAAGAAAGAAAGGAAAGAAAGGAAAAGAAAGGACAGGAAAGAAAGAAATGAAAGAAAGGAAAGACAGAAAGGAAAGGAAAAGAAAGAAAGGGAAGAAAGATAAAGCTAGGAAAGGAAGGAAAAGAAGGAAGAGAAATGAAAGAAAAGAAAGAAGATGCGTAAGAAAACGAAGTAAAGAAAGCAAAGGCAAGAAAGAAAGGAAAGAAAAAGAAAAAAGCATAGGAATGAAAAGAAAGAAAGGAAGGAAAGGCATGGAAGGAAGGAAAGGAAAGAAAGGAAATAAAGATAAAGGAAGGTAAAAAGAAAAGCGAAGGAATGAAAGAAAATGGAAAAATTGGGAAAAAATTAAAAGAAAGCAAAGGATGAAGAAAACAGAAAGAAAGTATGAAAAAGAAAAAGAAAAGGAAAAAGAAGGAAAAGAAAGGAATGAAAAACAAGAGAATGGAAAGAAAAGAAAGATAAAGGAAAGAAAAGAAAAATGGGAAAGAAAGGAAAAGGAATACAGAGTGGAGAGAAGTAAGGAAATGAAAGAAAGGAAATGAAAGCAATGAAAAGAAAGGAAAGAAAGAAAGGAATGGAAGGAAGGAAAAAAGAATGGAAGGAAAGAAAGAAAAAGAAAGGAAAGAAAGAAAGGAATGAAAGGAAAGAAAGGAAGGAAAGTAAAGGGGAAACAATGAAAAGGAAAAGAAAAAAGGAAGGAAAGAACGAAAGAAATGAAGGAAAGAAAAGAAAGAAAAGGAAAGAAAAAAGGAATGGAAAGACAATAGGAAAGGAAAGAAAAAAGGAAAGGAAAGAAAGGAGGGAAAGTAAAGGGAAAACAATGAAAAGGAAAAGAAAAAAGGAAAGGAAAGAACAAAAAAATGAAAGAACGAAAGAAATGAAGGAAAGAAAAGAAAGAAAAGGAAAGAAAAAAGGAAAGAAAGAAAGTAAAAGAAAGGAAAGATAAAAAGAAAAAGAGAGGAAATAAAAGAAAGAAAGCAAAGAAAGAAAGGAAAGGAAAAAAGCAAGGAAGGAAAAGAAAGGAAAGAAAGGAAAGGAAGGAAGAGAAATGAAAGAAAAGAAAGAAAGATGGATAAGGAAACAAAGTAAAGACAGAAAGGAAGTAATGGAAAGAAAAAAGGGAAAGAAAGAAAAGATGGAAAGGCAAGGCAAGGAAAGGAAACAAAGTAAGGACAGGAAGAAATAGATAGCAAAGGAAAGAAGGAAAGGAAAGATAGGAAAGGAAAGAAGGAAACGAAAGAAAGGAGAGAAAGGAAGGAAAAGATAAAGCACAGAATGGAACGAAAAGAAAAATGGGAAAGAAAGTAAAGAAAAGAAAGAAATGAAAGTAAAGAACGGAAATAAAGGAAGGAAAGTAAAGGGAAAGCAATGAAAAGGAAAAGAAAAAAGAAAGGAAAGAACAAAGGAAATGTAAGAACGAAAGAAATGAAGGAAACGAAAGAAAGAAAAGGGGAAAAAATACGGAAAGACAAAAGGAAAGAAAAAAGGGAAGGAATGAAAGTAAAAGAAAGGAAATAAAGGATAGAAAAGAAAGGAAAGAAAAGAAAGGAAATGAAAGAAAGAAAAAGAAAGGAAAGATGCGTAAAAAAGCAAAGTAAGGAAAACACAGAAAGAAAGGAAAGAACAAAGAAAAAAGGGAAAGGAAAGACTAGGAAAGGAAAGAAAGGAAATAAAGATAAAGGAAGGTAAAAAGAAAAAAGAAAGGATTGAAAGAAAATAGAAAAATTGGGAAAAAATTGAAAAGAAAGTAAAGGATGAAGAAAACAGAAAGAATGTTTTAAAAAGAAAAGAAGAAAAGGAAAATGAAGGAAAAGAAAGGAATGAAAAACAAGGGAATGGAAAGAAAAGAAAGATAAAAGGAAAGAAAAGAAAAATGGGAAAGAAAGGAAAAGGAAAGACGGAGAGGATAGAAGTAAAGGAAATAAAAGAAAGGAAACGAAAGCAAAGAAAAGAAAGGAAAGAAAGAAAGGAATGGAAGGAAGGAAAGGAAAAAAGATTGGTAAGAAAGAAAGGAAAGAAAGAAAAGGAAAGGACAGGAAAGAAAGAAATGAAAGAAAGGAAAGACAGAAGAAAAAAGAAAGGAAAGAAAGAAAAGGAAAAAAGATATGGAAAGACAATAGAAAAGGAAAGAAAAAGGAAAGGAAAGAAAGTAAAAGAAAGGAAAGGAAAAAAAGAAAGGAAATAAAAGAAAGAAAGCACAGAAAAGAAAGGAAAGGAAAAATAAAGGAAAGAAAAGAGAGGAAAAGAAAGGAAAGATGCATAAGAAAGCAAAGTAATGAAAAGACTGAAAGAATGAAAGAAAGAAAGGAAAGAAAGGAAAAGAAAGGACAGGAAAGAAAGAAATGAAAGAAAGAAACAGAAAGGAAAAGGAAAAGAAAGAAAGGGAAGAAAGAAAAAGCTAGAAAGGAAGGAAAAGAAGGAAGAGAAATGAAAGAAAAGAAAGAAGATGCGTAAGAAAACGAAGTAAAGAAAGCAAAGGCAAGAAAGAAAGGAAAGAAAAAGAAAAAAGCATAGGAATGAAAAGAAAGAAAGGAAGGAAAGGCATGGAAAGGAAGGAAAGGAAAGAAAGGAATAAAGATAAAGGAAGGTAAAAAGAAAAGCGAAAGGAATGAAAGAAAATGGAAAAATTGGAAAAAAATAAAAAGAAAGCAAAGGATGAAGAAAACAGAAAGAAAGTATGAAAAAGAAAAAGAAAAGAAAAAGAAGGAAAAGAAAGGAATGAAAAACAAGAGAATGGAAAGAAAAGAAAGATAAAGGAAAGAAAAGAAAAATGGAAAGAAAGGAAAAGGAAATACAGAGTGGAGAGAAGTTAAGGAAATGAAAGAAAGGAAATGAAAGCAAAAAAGAAAAGAAAGGAAAGAAAGAAAGGAATGGAAGGAAGGAAAAAAGAATGGAAGGAAAGAAAGAAAAAGAAAGGAAAGAAAGAAAGGAATGAAAGGAAAGAAAGGAAGGAAAGTAAAGGGAAACAATGAAAAGAAAAGAAAAAGAAAAGGAAAGAACGAAAGAAATGAAGGAAAGAAAATAAAGAAAAGGAAAGAAAAAAGGAATGGAAAGACAATAGAAAGGAAAGAAAAAAGGAAAGGAAAGAAAGGAGGGAAAGTAAGGGAAAACAATGAAAAGGAAAAGAAAAAAGGAAAGGAAAGAACAAAAAAAATGAAAGAACGAAAGAAATGAAG